>NC_143509.1:26239889-26393889 GCF_031878675.1 Megascapheus bottae
GAGACTCAGGCTCCATCTGGCACAGGGCCAGCCGCCAGCTGCTACAGCCCCCTCCCCTCCTCTCCCCTCCCTCCTTCCTCTCCCTCCCGAAGCAGTGGGGGCAGGGCGCGCAGCCCCAGCAGCTGCCTCCACACCCCACATCCCTAGCCCCCTGCAGCAGCACAGTGCACGGGGCCCAGGCAGAGCCTTTGCCAGAGCCAGGCTTCCAGATGACCTTCCTCCTGGAAGCCCATTTCTTCACCTGTTGACTGAGGGTAGACCAGGAACAGGTGAGCGAGTCTGGGACAGTTGTAGGCATTGTTAGGAGAGAAATAATTCATAAACTAGTGTTACAGGCTTGGCTCTGGAGAAAGGACATTCAATGATGTGAGAACAGACTATGCAAAGATCCTGTGGTCAATGGATAAAATAAGGCCTGACCTACTGGGTACTTGGCATGCTGCTGATCCTTCCTCCTCACACCACCACCTGACTTTTTTCTAGGTTTCTCCCAGGACTGCGTGACCCAGTCCTGACCTCAATGTCTGTCCAGCTCTGTATTCCTTTCCCCAGCTGGGCCTTCCTGAGCTCCAGCATTGCCAGGTGTGAGCCACCAGGAGCCAGCTATACATTTTCTGGACAAAAGGCACAGTGAAGCCATAAGCCAGCCTGGATCTTACCCATGGCCTCTCTCCCAAAGCAAGGAAATGGAGGCCAGCCTTTAGTGATGCCCCTCCCCACCGCCCCCCAGGCTCTGTGACACAGGTCCCTCTGGGCAATGCTTGGGGCTGTCCCGATGCTCTAGGAAGGGAATGCCCCTTCTCATCACCCCAACACCTGCTGGGGACACTAGGGGCTCCTGCACCTCAGCAGCAGAGATTACCTCCTCCTTGTGACTTCTCAGGACTGAGCACTTTGCTTGGACCCAGGCAGCCTGTGGAAGGAAGATCACGTTACAGGCTGGCCTGTAAGACTCAGTAAAAAAAAAAAAATAATAATAATGCTAACAGTAAACAGGCTGGGTATGGTGGCTCAGGGCCTGACAACCTAGCAACTCAGGAGGCAAAGCCTGAGAGGATGCCAGTTCGAGGTCAGCTCCCATGGCAAGTTAGTGAGTCCTCATGCCCACCAACAAGCCAGGTGAGGTGGCATCCCAGCTAAGAGCCTGGCCTCAACCAAATCATGAGGCTGTACCTGAAAAATAAAAAGGGCTGGGTGTGTGACTCAAGTGGTAGAGTACTTGCCTTAGGCTGTACAAAGTCAGTTCATATACCAGTGCTGAGCGAGGGGGGGAGGGCAGGGAACGTGTTTTCAGAGATCACCCGGGACCGTGCTAAATGCTATCAGCCTTCTTCACCCATGAAAACTCCGGCTCTGAGCCATGATGGTAGACCAGGATGGTAGACTCCCTCTACAGTGCTCCTCCTCCACCTCCTCAGCTGTTCTCAGGGTCACCTGCTGGGGCATTCCCCACCTCCTCCCCTGCTCCCCCCACCCTGATCGCGTGGGTTTTCCCTCAAGGACCCTGGGGCTGCTATGAAGTTCTTACTGAAAGACCCCGCCCAGATCCTGCCACTCTCCATCCCAGCACTCTCCGTCCTTTGGTTGAGAAGCTTGACTTTCTATTCTTTTTTTAAAACAAGCACAACACAAAGAAAAGGCCAACAGAAAGTCTCAACAAATCTCACTTCAAAATTTTAAAAATATTTAAGGTAAAAACTGAAATTCTCCCCCCACCCCATGCAGATTACCGTTAAGTCCTTTTGGGTTTTTTGTTGTTGTTGTTTATTTGTTTTTTTTTAATTGTTGGGGCAGGACTTTTGCCTAGTGGTAGAGCACTTACTTAGCATGCACAAAGACAAGATTGGATTCCTCAGTACCACATACATACAAAATCTGGAAGTGGTGCTGTGGCTCAAGTGGTAGAGCCTTAGCCTTGAAGAAAAAGCCCAAGGACAGTCTGAGGCCCTGAGTTCAAGCCCCAAGACTGGAAAAAAAAAAATGATGGGCCAGGAGTGTAGCCCAGGGGTTGAGTTCTCAGCTAGTATGCACCAAGCTCTGGGTTCAAGTCCTTGGTACTGCATACTCAGAAAAAGCCAGCAATGGTACTGTGGCTCAAGTGGCAGAACACTAGCCTTGTGCAAAAAGTAGCCAACGACAGTGCCTAGGCTCTGAGTTCAAGCCCCAGGACTGGCAAAAAAAAAAAAAATATTCAAGGGCCGGGAGTTTGGCCTAGTGGTTAAAGTGCTTGCCTAGCATGCATGAAGACCCGGGTTTGATTCCTCGGTACCACATACATAGAAAAAAGCCAGAAGTGGTGCTGAGGCTCAAGTGGTAGAGCTCTAGCCTTGAGAAAGTCCAAAGTCCAAGGACAGTGCTCAGACCCTGAGCTTAAGCCCAAGACTGGCAAAAAAAAAAAAAAAAATTCAAGCCCTACTGAGGTTGAAATGAGGATCTCACACACTTTCTTAGATTTTTCACTGAAGGGGAGTGTAGCCTAGTGGTAGAGTGCTTCCCTAGCATTCACGAAGTCCGGGGTTCCATTCCTCAGTACCACATACATAGAAAAGCCGGAAGTGGTGCTGTGGCTCAAGTGGTAGAGTGCTAGCCTTGAGAAAGCCCAAAGACAGTGCTCAGGCCCTGAGTTCAAGCCCCAGGACTGGCACGGAGAGCGTGGGGGGGGGGGGTGTGGGTGTGTGTGTGGGGAGGGAGAGAGAGAGAGGGGGGGAGGAGGAAAGAAAGAAGGAAGGAAAAAAGGAAGGAAGGATAAAAATCTATTCTTAGTGTAAAACAGGCATAAACATCTGACCTGTGCTTGGTTCTGGACCCAGACCCTGCCTGGCTTTACTACGTAAATGCATGCCTCCTCTGATGACCCAGGGAGAAAAGTTTTATGTGACCTGAGTTCAGGTCCTTGTGGAATTGTAAATATCCCACTTGTGATTAGCCCCTGCCGAGGGCCACACAGCTAGGATATAGCACAGTATCAGGATTGAAACTCAGATCCCCCAGAAAGCTGGGCCACAGAGAGATTGAGCAGGAGTTCCACCTGACATGCCATCCTACACAGGCACCTCCGGGTCCTAAAATTCCCCCAAGTTCCAGGAGCCCTGGCGGGCCTATGCCGGCACTGGTGGCTCCTACTTGCAACCCTAGCTACTGGGGAGGCTGAGATCTGAACATTGTGCTTTGAAGGACCCCGGGCAGGAAAGTCTGTAAGACTTGACTTCCAAATAACCACCAAAAAGCCAGAAGTGGAGCTGTGACTCAGTGGAGAGCGCCAGCCTCGAGCTTGAAAAGCTCAGAATCAGTACCCACCCCTGGCTCATGCTGAAGGAAAGGCAGGAAGAGGATGGGACAGAAGGCTGCCTCTGGGTGTGCCCCACTGGGTCCCTGATGGTACCAATCTCACTTCTGCCAGTTGTGCCCTCTCCCCAACCACCTTTCTCCTCCAGGCTCCACTTTGTGTTCTGCTCTGGCCAGTACCCACCGAAGCCTGCTGGGCGCCTGCCGTGGTTGTGCCTGCCCCCTATGGCTCTGTACTTGTCTGTGTCCTGCTTTATCTTAGGGTCCTTCTCCAGGGGACCTCCCCCTTCCCTTTCAATCTGTAGAAAGGGTTCCAGCCCCCCCTTTCCTCAAGGCATCTCAGCTCCTGGCCAGGTCTCTGGCTTCCACCCTCAATAAGGCCCAGTGTCCGCAAGTCAAGTCAAACTTTCAGTTCAGGCAAAAAAGAAAAAGAAAGCTGGGCACTGGTGGCTCACACCTGTAATCCAAGCTACTCAGGAGGCTGAGATCTGAGGATCAAGGTTCAAAGCCAGCTTGGGCATCAAAGTCTGTGAGACTCATCTCCAACCAACCACCAGAAAACTGGGACGTGGCACCATGGCTCAAGTGGTGATATCAACTTTGTGATAGCATATTTATTTGTATTCCTTTCACTATAGGTGACAATTAGATCCTTTCTCTGTTTATCCTGTCACTATTTCTTTTGTTTTTTGTTGGTTGTGGAGCCTGAACTCTGGGTATGGGCCCTGTCTCCAAGCTCTTCAGCTCAGGAATATCACTCTACCACCTGAGCCATGGTGCCACTTCCAGATTTCTGGTAGTTGATTGGAGATAAGAGTCTAACTAACTTTTGTGCCTGGCTTTGAACCACGATCCTCAGATCTCAGCCTCCTGAGTAGCTAGGATTACAGGCATAAGCCACCAGCGCCCAGCTTCTATTTCTTCCTCCTCCTCCACCTCCTCCTCCTCCTCCTCCTCCTCCTCCTCCTCCTCCTCCTCCTCCTCCTCCTGCCCCTCTATTACTTCTTGGAAGGGAATCTGCCTCCCCGCCATCCCTGAGCCTGACAGAGGCACCCCATGTTTGCACAGCCTGCTCGGGAATGTAGCAGGACAGGCCCTAGGGCCCTGAGTCAGGAGGCAGGGCACCCAGCCAGGAGGGGCAGCCTGCCCTCATGCTCTGCCTCCATACATGGCAGCGCGTGGTTGGTGAATGGGTCAGGCAGGTGGCAGGAGCTGGAGTGGGAGGAGGGGGGGGACCCCAGTACATCTAACTTAGCCTAGGCCTTCACTGAGCCAGGGTTTGGGGGTTCAGGCTAAGTGGAAAAGCTCAGCCCAGATGGCCACTTCACTCATTCACTCATTCATTCACTCATTCATCCACCTGTGCCTCCGCTCCACTCAGCCCTGCCTCTGTCCCAGTGACAGCCCCCCTACTTGCTTTTCCTCATGTGGCAGCCATGGGCTCTCCACATGGACAAATCAGGTAATGTCCCTCCCTTGTTTAAGTCCCTGCTGGAGCTCTCCAGTGCTCCAGCTTCCACCTTGCCATATTCCAGGGCCTGTCACTCTCTGACCTTGGACTGTCCTCTTCATTTCTTTCTCCAGCTTTGGAAACCTCATTTCTTAACTATAGCACACTGGGTTCTACCTCAGGGCCTTTGCCTCTGCAGTCTTCTGTCTGCCTATGCACTTTTTTTGCTCTCTGTCCACTGACTACCTCCCCATTTTTCCTTGTGGTCACAGCCTAAGAACCTTTGGTCCCAAAGACTCCACTTTGGGTCCCAAGAGATGCTCTCAGGGCCCATTTTGTAGGCCTTTACCAGAGGACCTCCCAACGTGAAGTATTAAGGGCCAGTCCTGGGGCTTTGAACACAGGGCCTGGGTACTGTCCCTGAGCTTTTTTGCTCCAGGCTGGCACTCTACCACTTGAGCCACAGCTCTACTTCCAGCTTTTTGGTGACTGGAGATAAAGAGTCCCATAGAGTTTTCTACACAGGCTGGTTTCAAAACTTGATCCTCAGATTTGAACCTCTTGAGTAGCTAGGATTATAGGCATGATCCACCATCATCTAGCATTATCCAGTTTTTTTATTGTTCCCCCCATCACCATAGTACTGAGTTGTTTAAACACAGAGCCTCAAAGTGGTTAGGCAGGTGCTCTACTGAGCCACACCTCAGCTAGCCCCCCCCTTTTTTTTTGGTAGTCGTGGGACTTGAACCCTGGGCCTAGGCACTGTCCTTGAGCTCTTCAGCTCTCTAGCTTTGAGCCATAGTGCTACTTCCAGTTTTCTGATGGTTAACTAGAGATAAGAGTCTCACGGACTTTTGTGCCTGGGCTGGCTTTGAACTGTGATTCTCAGATCTCAGTCTCCTGAGTGGTTAGAATTACAAGTATAAAGCACCAGCCACTGACCCCCTCACCTCCCTCTATTTTTTTATGCTGGTCCTAGGACTTGAACTCAGAGTCTGAGAACTGCCCATGAGCTTTTTTGCTCAAGGCTAGCACTCTACCATGTGAGCCACAGTGGGACTTCCTGCTTTTGGGTAGTTAACTAGAGATAAGAGTCTCACTGACTTTCCTGCCTGAGTTGGCTTTGAACTGCAGTCCTTAGATCTCAGTTCCCTGAGTAGCTGGGATTATAGGAATGAACCCCCAGCATCCAGCCCTGGTTTTATCCTATTTTTCAAATAGGCTCTTGAGCTCTTTGCTTAGGTCTAGCCTCGGATCTGCAATCTTCCTTAGCCATGCTTCCAAGTAGCTAGGATGCCAGCTACTTGGTATCCCATGAGCCACCATGCTCTGCCCTAGTTTGGGAGTGCTGGGAAGGGAATCTGTGTTTGATACATGAGAGCCAAGCAGTGAACGCTGAAAAACATCCCCAGACACATCATCCATCTTATACCAACCTTTGTTATCTGAGTTCCCAAACAACAGAGGCTCAGATCCAGCCAGGGGAGCTAGAGAAAATGTCCCTAGAAGCCAGGTAGAATGAATGAATAAGTAAATGAATATTACATGCATGCATGCATGCATGCATGAATGAATGAACGAATGAAAAGACTAGAGCCTCCACAGCCCAGGCCGAGGTGGGGTAGCTATGGTGAATCTGATGTCAAGGATGGGTCTGAGTGGAGCAAGTGTAGCCCCCACCCTTAGGGCAGCCATGCTGGTAGCCTGGTGTATTTTCTAGGTCCAGTGAGGATACTGGTCAGTGCTGACCCGATCCTGCTCTACCCACCAGCTTCTGAACTTGAGGGTGAAGCAGATGTTGAGGAGAAGGTATTTATACCCCAGGAGACCCCAAAGGGGCCTACTTTGGAGATCAATAAAGACAGGAGACCAATGATTCCTGCTTGTAACCCTAGCTACTCAAGATCTGAGGATTGAGGTTCAAAGCCAATATGGGCAGCTAGGTCTGAGAGACTTTTTAAATTTTTTTAAAAAAATTTATTTTATTTTTGGGGCTGGTCTTGAGGCTTGAATTTAGGTCCTGGGCATTGTCCCTAAGACCTTTTGGGCTCAGAGCTAGCACTTTACCACTTGAATCACAGTTCTACTTCTGATTTTTTCGTGGTTCATTGGGTAGTTTTGAACTGCTACCCTCGGGATCTCAGCCTCTTAAGTAGCCAGGATTACAGGTGTGAGCCACCAGCACCTGGCCTGTGACTCTTATCTCCAGTTTACCAGCAAAAATCCAGAAGTGGAGCTGTGGCTCAAGTGATAGAGCACCAGCCTGGAGTAAAAAAGCCAAATAAAAGCATGAGACTCTGAGTTTAAGTCCCAATATTAGGGAGGAAGATAGGAAGGTAGGAAGAGAGGATGGGAGGGAGGGAGGAGGGAAGAAGAAGGGGAAGAGAGAGGGGGGGAGGAAGAAAGGAAAGGAAAAAAGATCATAAATCTCTACTTCTGCCCCACCAAATGGGCAGCCTGGGCCTATGCCTCCACTTTATGCTGCCTTCTAGAAGTTTCCACCATCATACTCCCATCCTCTTTTCCCTTTTCCCTTTCCCTGGTTTTCCCAACACCAGTGGGTTTAGGTGGCCATGCAGTCATAGGTGTGGCCAGGCGGGGAAGGCTTGGCTGGCAGGTAGAGAGGCCCCACGGGAGAACAAAGGCTATAGTCAAGAGGGTGGGGGCGTTGGGCTGTGGGCCGCCCCACAGGGCCTCTGGCACCAGCCACTGGCTGCCTGTCCCCCTGTCACGGTGCCAGGGCCCTGCAGGGTGAACCCAGGCCTTGAGGCTTGGGCAGAGGCAAAGTAGAGGCCTCTCCTCCTTGGGCTGCTCCGCCCAATGACTCAGCCCCAACTGAGCAGGGCTCCCCAGGGAGGACAATGGTGGCTTGTGGCTGCCAGAGAGCTTCCTGACAGGTGGCTGAACTCCAAGGTAAACTTGACCCTGGGGGTGTGGGGAACTCTTAGCCTCAGTCTCTTCATCCATGTAATGGGTTTAATCACTTGGGCAAGAGACCTGATCATCAACTCCTGGCTGTCAATGCCACACTTGGCACAAATAAGGGAAGGTTCTTCTTGCTTTAAATGGTAAGAAACTGGGACCCGGAGAGTGGCCTAGTGGTAGAGTGCTTGCCTAGCGTGCACGAAGCCCTGGGTTCGATTCCTCCTTGCCACATACACAGAAAAAGCCAGAGGTGGTGCTGTGACTCAAAGTGGTAGAGCTCTAGCCTTGAGAAGGCCCAAGGACAGTGCCCAGGCCCTGAGTTCAAGCTCTAGGATAAATGGCAAGGAACTAAAGGAGATCCTACCCACCAGGGTCCCCAGGCTAGCCACAAAGCCCATACACTGCCATCTCCCTGAGTGACACTGAAGGACCTCTCTAGAAACCCAAGCCTCAGTTGTATGTTGTAGACCTTGAACATGAGTTGGGGAGGGCTGTCCCCACAGGCCTCCACTGCAGCCTGACCTTCAAGAAACCCCCTAAACTAGAGTGAGGACAACCAGAACTAGCCAGATACCCTCAAATTCATGGGGTGAGGGTCAGATCACAGAGAATAGTGGCTGAAAAGGATTGGGAGACCCAGATCCCAAAGTGGAAGGATGCCGAGGGCTCACGAGTACAAACTAGAGACTTTTGGAGCCTGCTGAGTGTCTGATGCTGCCCACGGCTGCTCTCTAAATGGCCCAGAAAAGTAGCAAGAACTTGCTTAAGGCTGAGAGTATTGGTGGCTCATACCTGTAATCCTAGCTATTCAGGAGGCTGAGATCTTGGGATCCCAGTTCAAAGCTAGGCTGGGCAGGAAAGTCCATTAAACTCTTCTGTCCAATTAAACAGCAAAAAGCCCAAAATGCAGGTATGGCTCAAGTGGTAGGGTACCAGCCTGGAGCAAAAAAGCTAAGGGTCAGTGCCCAAGCCCAGAGTTCAAGCCCCAGGAGTGGTGCGCACACTCACCACATACACACACACACACACACACACACACACACACACACACACACACACACACACACACACACACAGCTTGCCCACTTGTCCAAGGACTTAGGTGAGGGATGAGATTGAAACCCAGACACCCAAATTCATACCTCATTCTCCAGATCTGCAAATGTCGGGGACTCCTTGGGGTCACAAAGGGTCAGACTGTGGGTACAGGTGGGGGGGTCTGTGGCTGTTTTAGGAGCTCTCTGTATTCCTGCTTGGACTTTTCATCCTTCCCTTCAGCTGGATGCCTGGGTGAGGAACAAGAGGCCCAACCAGGGCATAGGCCAAGAGCAGGCAGAGTCTGCACCAACACTTACTGCCAAAGAGGGATGGTGATTTCTTTCTAGATTCCAGAGGACTCTTAGAAGACTGATCTCCTTTATTCTACTTGATCTGGATTCCACAGGGTCTTCGTCCTCAAAGGCTGAAAAGCTCCCCCTGACAGAAATGGACACGAACATGTCAGGAAGCCCCCATTCTGCTTTAGTTTGGTCCAAACTCAGGCTCAGAATCTATTTTTGCAGATGAGGAAATGGGGTCTCAGAAAGGCAAAAAGCACAGCCTAGTTGGGGACTGGTGGCTCATGCCTGTAAACCTAGCTACTCAGAAGGCTGTGAGATGTGAGGGTCGTGGTGATTTGAAGCCAGCCTGGCCAGGAAAGGCCTCGGGAGATTCTTCCCTCCAATAAGCTACTCAGAAAACACTGGAGCACTGTGGTTCAAGTGGTAGAGCGCTAGCCTGGAGCAAACCTGGGCCCAGAACTCAAGCCCCAGGACCGGCAAACACAAAGCAAACAAACAAAAACAAACCCAAGACAAAACAAAACACCGACAGCCTAGGATCCTCGCGGGGCTCTGGGACCCAGAAACTCCATTTCCCCTCCGTTAGTATGCATTCGATGATCACTCCGGGCCAAATGCGCACGCTCGCGGGACACAACATGGAGCGTCAACCCCAGAAACGCAAAGACGACCAACGCAACGCAACCGAGCGGGCGGTTACGCCAAACGCAGAGTAAAATCCCACTACTTCCCTCCCCACCCCCGTGCTCCCCGCCCCACCCTCCCTCGCTTCTCGCGGACTCTCTTCCAAAGGGTCCCGCCCCTCTCTGGGGCGGGAACAAAGTGGGGCGGGACCTTCTTGCGAATGGCTAGAACATGCCACCAATCATAGCACCGCGTCCTCCGATTGGTCCTTCTCACTGTGTCTCATCTTTCAATCTCACGGTTCTTCCCGCTTGCGTCAAACACGATGCGCTCCGCTTGCGTACCCCTCCGCGCAAGGAGATAGTCCCTGCCTCTTCCCCAGGCCTTGGAAGTCATATCTCTACCCGGGACGCACCCAGTCTCAGACCGAGGAGACTTCGGAGCTTCAGGTCCTCCTGGAGGGTGCTCGGAACTGGTGAGAGTCTTTTTGGGCTGCGCCGGCGGTGCGGAGGGATCCCTGGCGTACAGCCGGGCGGGGCGCGGAAGGGGGCGGGACTTGTCTATGGGCGGGCCCTATCCGGGGCGGAGCCCCGCAGGCGGCGCGGGGCGGGGGGCGGAACATGTCTCCCGCCGCAGGAAGATGAGGCAGCGGCGGCGGCGGCTGCGGGTGTAGCGGGCCGGAGCGGAGCCGGACCCGACGCGGGCGGCAGGCACCGCGGCCACCGCACGGCGCTGCCCCACCTCCCTAACTGGCCGCGCGGGACCGACGACGCGGCGTGGAGGGGGAGGAAGGGGGCCACGCGCGCCGCCGCCGCCGCCGCCCACGCGCGCGACCCTCGGGGGCTCGGCCGTGCCGCCCCTTTGTCCGGGGGGGGGGCCAGTTCATGCCGCCGCCCCCCCGTGCTCCGCGTGCGGGGTTGAGCTGAGCAGGTGAGCGTGCCGAGACCCTGGGGGAGGGTGGGCGGGAGGAGCGCGCGACGGTCGTGGAGCCGCGCCCGGGACCCCCGCCGCTTTGTGCAAAGTTGGCCCCGGCGCCTCCCTCCTCCCCCCCCTCCGCCCCGGCCCACGCGGGGTGGCGGTGGGGCCCGAGCCGCGGCGCCGGGCGGTGCGCGTCCCGCGGGGCGGGCGGTCGGGGGCGGCGGGCCGGCCCTGGAGGCATTGTTCTCCAACTTTGCGCGCCGGAGGGGGGCGGCCGACGTGGAGGGCCCCGCGCCGCCCCCCTGTCGCCCGCACTTGGGAAACTTTGAGCCGCCCGGGAGCCGGCGCGCGGAGGGGCGCCCGACAGGGTTGTCCAACTTGGTGGCGGGGGGCTCCCTCGGCCGCAGCGTGGGGGGGGGGATCCCGGGGCGTCCCCCCTCCCCCCCGCCTCTCCCCCCTCCCCGGGGAGGGGCCCGGCCGGGGTGGGGAGTTTGGAGGGGCAGCGAGGGGTGGGGGTAAGAGGAAGGTCCTTTTGTCTGCGCCGGGGAAGGTGCCACCGCGCGCTCCCCGCACGTCGAGGGTGCTGGGCCGGGGCTGGGGGGCTGGGGGCGGGCCGGGCGGGAACATCTGCTCCGCGTTAATGCCGGGGTGCGGCGCGGCTCGGCCCGGGGTCGAGGACACCGCGGTGGCGCGGCAAGCTTCAAAGGGTTCCCGGGCCGCACCGGCTGCCCCCGGGGGGGAAAGGAGGCGGGTGGGGAGGGACGGGGGGGGGGGGGGGTCGTCCAGCCTTCTCCCCTCCCCCCATAAAAGATGAAACCAAGTGGTTTTCAAACACCTCTCCAGCCTGCCACTCATCCCCTCCCCTAAGGTCCTGTGATACCTCCACCACCACCTCCCCCCCCCCCCAGAAATCTTGAGTTTCTCTTAAAAAAAAGAAAAGAAAAGCCCTGTTTCAGTCCTCCCTCAAGTTCGGCCTGAAACATCGGTTTCCACTAACCCCACATAAAAGTGCGGTTTCGTACTACTCAAAAGAAAAAGAAAAAAAAAAGTTAAGTTTCACACGCCCTTCGAAAAGGGAAAAAAAAAGAGAGAGAGAGAGAGATAGACACGTAGCCAGGGAGGGGGTGCGACGGGGCGTCCGTTTCACACCCGGTGCTGGAGTTGGCAAACAAAGAGAGGGGGTTCCTCTGGTTTTGAAGTTGGGTCTCCCTCTTCCCCCCCCCAGCCTTCACGGGTTCTCTGGCAGTCCCTGCCCCCAGGGGAATCCTGGAGAAAGTCCTTTTTGGAAGGGAGGCCTTCTTGCTCTTAACTCCTTCTCTTGGGGTGGGATGGGGCCTGGCAGGTGGAACCCCTTCCCCCATCCCAAAGTGGAGCCCCCTTGGGACGGCATGGAGAATCCTTGGTCTTGGAACTCCCCCCTCCTCTAGGGGTGGGGAAGCAAAGGATGTTTTCAAAGTTGCTTAAAAATAATTGCCGGATATATCATGACAATAAAACAACCTCTGATTTTTTTTTTCCCTCCTGAATTTAGTTGGCTGTGGGGGAGGGGTTCATGTGAAGGGAAGCTCAGCAGGTCCCCTGATCAAATTCTCCTTGCTTCAAGTTGTAAAGCCAGCAGTGGCACCTCCCAGTTTTCTGACTTGTGGATTTATTTCTCATTGGATTTGGGGGTAACCAGGTTCTTTACTATGCACGGACAGCTGCTGGGTGAGGGGAGAGTCCAGTGAGAGTCCCTGGGAACTGGACCTCGACTGTCCCTCCTCTCTAGGGGCTAGGTTGGTGGTATAGTCTGAACACGATTGGAAATGAGAATCTGGGAACCCTACATCCCACTTAAATTGTACAATTTGATTCTCTGGTGGTCACCGAAGGAGTTGAGGGCTTTTATATTTGACACCCCTCTCCCATTGTTCAGGCTCCCTGTGGCACCCAATGGGCATCCCAGCATCCCTGGACCCTTCCCTCCGGATTCCCCTAGACTCCAAACTCACCTATTCCCCACAATCCTCTTGGGTCAGACTTTTTGTAACCTTTTTTTCCCCTCATTCATGTGTGCATGTCACTCATCCCTACCTGTGTCCACTCCTCTGGGTTTTGTTTTGCAGGGCCATCTCTAGACCTGGGGGAGCCACCCCAGTTCCTGCACAGGCCCTTGCTGGAGGATGAACCAGTCTCAGAGAATGGCGCCTGTGGGCACAGACAAGGAACTGAGCGACCTCCTGGACTTCAGCATGGTGAGCCAGCCAGCCTCCCCTGTCTGCCTCCTGCTCTCTGGGTTCACTGGCAAGATTTGCAGGAGGGAAGAAGCATCTGTGAGTCTGAAAGTGTTTGGGCCTCCAGCTTGCTTGGATGGAAGGCTCCATGGGTAGAGCTAGGGTTCCCTTCTCCAAAGGCTGACACCTCCCATGAGTGTGTAACTGGAGAGTTTTGCCCAGCCAAAGAATGAACAGAACAGTAGTGGGAGTGGGGAGTGGGGAGCTGGGCTTACCCCACCTTAGCTTGACTGTATGAGCCATTGTGGTCTGAGGGTCTCCTCAAAAATGGGGCTGTTTGCTCCATCCCAAATGCCGAGAAGGACATGCAGAGAGGCTGGCCCAGTCCTGAGCCAGCCCACCCTGGGGACTTCAGCCTGTGGCAGAGGATACAGAGTGATTTCTCAGTTGGTCACACTTACTGGCAGGCAGGGTTGAGTGGAGGGACCATGAGCCCCGTATGAGTGAGTGGGGATTTGTGGGTAGAGCTGCGCCTAGAGGTGGGGCCTTGTTCACAAACCCTGTTAGTGTATAGTCAAGGTCATGGTTGGGGAGAGACACCCTCCCCAGGTGGTCAAAGGGGCCCTGAATTGTCTGTTTTCCAGCTGTGTGGATAGAGCTCAGAGATGGGGTGGTTTAGAAAAGTAGCAGCCCAGACTGGCCTAGCAAGGCAGAGAAACCAAAACTCCCTCAATTACTGGGAGCTGGTGGGCATCTGGAAGGCATAGGCCCCTCAGTTTACCCATTGGTACAGTGAGATCTCCCTCATGCCCCAGGACCATGGTTTTTTTCCCTTCTCACTGAAGTGTGGCTAATTCCCTAAGTCCTGCCTCTTCTCCCAAACTCCATTTTGGTCTGAAACAACTGAGGAGAGGTACTTTCAGTCTGAATTGAGCTCTTCCTGGTTGATAGCCCAGGCCCCTAAGATCTGTCAAAAATAAAAGTCCCCAAACCGAAACAGCACCAGCCACCCTGCAGAAAAACAACCCACGCGACAGAGTGGCCGAGGTTCCGGAAGGACCATGCTGGTATTTTTAAGAGCTGTTTTATTTTTGCCTCCTTGGCTGAGTAACCAGAGGTACAATTCAGTTTTTTTTGTTTTTTTATGGTTTTTTTTTTTTTTTTTTTTTTTTTAAACTGACAGGTCACAGCCTAATGGGCCAGAACACACCAGCTTGAGGGTGTAGGTTTACCCTCAAGAGAGCAGTCACCCCCAGAGTGCCTCCCATACAAACGCTCGTGCAGGCTAGCCCAGCCCAGCAGGACGTGGCACAGCTGAGAGGCTGAAAGTGAGGAACTTGCCTCTCTGAGGGTCCCCGCTCCTAAGCCTCACGAAGTGCTGGAGTGTGACCCTCTTTGGGGTTGAACAAGATTGTGACCCACACCCATTACTCCTTGGAACCCCCACCGTTGCCTGTGCAGCTTACCTTAGCAACAGGGAGTTAAATTATTTGTTCAAGCAAGACCTTTTGGGTTGAGCCATGCATGACAGACAAAGAAAGCTCTTCCCTGGGCCAGGATCATAGGAGGCAGAAGAGGCACGTGTGTATATATGTGTGTATATTCATTCTCCTGTTAGAATCTCACTAGGGTCTGATTCTAGACTTGAGTTTCCTTAGCTGAAGAAGGACACATGATGGTGGGCTGGGTGTCCTGGAAACCCCCTACATGGGTCTTGGATGGTCCCTGGGCCTGAGGAACACACTTGTGGGGCAGAAGGTGACCAGCACTCGCTCCGTGGTGTGCACAGGTCTGTCTGTAGCCCTTTCCACATGGCCACACCCTGACCTGAGTGCATTTGACAAAAGAGGAAACTAAGGGGTATAGGGTAGAGGTAGGCTGCTCAGGAAGCTTGTGGAGCCCGTGGGATAGTTCCCAGTACCCTCCAGGCAAATACCAAATCAGTGTAACCTGGCACTCAAGGATGAAACGGGAAGGAGTACTAATCAACCACTTCCTCAAGGCTGCAAGCCTCAGTTTCCCCATTGGGATTTGACCTTGGGAAACTGGCTGTGTCTGTGTGAGGGGATGTGCACTGAATTGAAACCATCTATAACTTGGTATAGCTTGGCTATTCCTTGGAGTGAGACATATCCAGCCTCGCTTGCCAGACCCAGTTTCTTCTTTTGTAGAATGAGGGTGGAGACCAGTCTGCTTCCTAGGTCCAATTCCTAGTGGGGGTCCCGGGCCCACAACTGCTTAGTTGGCTCAAAGGTGTTGGGAGTTTGGGGATGGGGGCTGGCTCTTTCCCAGCAGCCCCTAAAGTTATCTGGGCCCTGCTTGGAGTGACTGGAGCAGCCTCATGATGCAGAACAGAGATAGGCTTTGTTTTTTCTGTGGCCCAAGGGTTTGTTGATGATGGGTCCTTGAGTTAATACTGCTAAGCTTTTTACTCATTAGGGACTTAGCACCCTGAGTGAGCCAAGTGGGTTGGGGGCAGTGGATGGCAGCCTCCTGGCCTTGGCATTGGGGATAACTGCAGTGTCAGTTGGACGTCAGATACTTGGCATAAAGTATCCAGCTCCCTCTGGGCTCTGCCCCTACTTGGGCCTAAGGTACCTTTTTTTTTCTTTTTGCCAGTCCTAGGGCTTGAGCTCAGGGCCTAGGTACTGTCCCTGGGCTTCTTTTGCTCAAGGCTACCACTGTACCACTTGAGCCACAGCACCACTTCTAGCTTTTTCTGTGGGTGGTCCTGAGGAATTGAATTCAGGACTTCATGCATGCTCGGCAAGCACTCCACCTAACGAAGCCCAGGCCAGTTTCCTCTTATGACCTGTGTCATACTATGCCTGCCCAGGCCACACAAGGGCTGTTTTACCCCGACCTATGGTCCTTACACACCAGCTTCCATAGGCCCAGCCTTGAGCATTTGAGCCCCGAGCCTCTTCTTCTTCCACCTGTTGAACACCAACACTTTCCTTTTCTTTTTTTCTTTTTTGTTTCTTTTTTGTTTTTGTGGGTCATGGAACTAGAACTCTGGGCCTGGGCACTGTCCCTAAGCTCTTCAGCTCAAATCTAGTGCTCTACCACTTGAGCCACAGTGCCACTTCCAGTTTTCTGGAGGTTCTTTGGAGATGAGTCTCCTGGGGCCAGGAGTGTGGCCTAGTGGAGTGTGCTCTGGGTTCAATTCCTCAGTACCATATACACAGAAAAAGTGGGAAGTGGTGCTGTGGCTAAGTGGTAGAGTGCTAGCCTTGACAAATCTCAAGAACAGGGCTCCAGCCCTAAGTTCAAGCACCAGGACTGGCCAAAAAAAAAAGTCTCCTGGAATTTTGTAGCCCGACTCACTTTGAACTACTATCCTCAGATCTCAGCCTCCTGAGTAGCTAGGATCACAGGAATGAGCTCCTGTCGCCCGGTTTCTGACACCTTACTTTTCTAAGCTGAAGATGAAGGAAAACTGCATAGTTGGACCCCATGAGCTGCAGCCCTTGGCCTCCACAGCTCATTGCCTAATCAGGTTACATTTAGACCCACTCTCACCCCAGCACAAAACGGGGAGCTGAAGTCCTGGACATTATGACCTGGTGGGCTGTGGCGGACATACCAGCAGCCAGGACTGCTGTGACCTCACCCCAAGCTGCAGCTACTGTAGGTATACCTAACTTCAAGGGATAGCAGGCCTCGGGTCTGAGGTCGAGGGTGGAAGATCTCAGTCCCCAGCATCCCTGAGCTCTGCCTCTCTGAGGCGCTGAGAAGCATGGGCTTGTTCTTGGAGCCTGTCCTCACCGCTCTCCTTCTCTGTCGCCTGCAGATGTTCCCGCTGCCCGTGGCCAACGGAAAGGGCCGGCCTGCCTCCCTGGCTGGAGCCCAGTTTGGAGGTTCAGGTAGGACTGTGTGGAGAGTCAGCTGTAGACTGTATCCTGCAGGACAAAAGTCAGTGGGGAGGGCGTGCACTTGTGGCGTGGGGACCACAAGCCAAAGAGTGCCCCAACGGACAGCATGGTGTTCCCACATCTTGACCTGAGTTGGGTTGGGACCGGGTGAAGGTTGCTCTGGGTACCACGCTATGCCCACATCCATGCATGGATGGGGCTCAGGCCTTGTCACATGCAGTCTGTCCATGGGGAAACTGAAGCCCTCATCCAACCCTCCCATTATTTTTAGGTGGGGGGAGTCAGTTGTGAGGCTTGAACTTTGGTCCTTGAGCTCTTCAACTCAAGGCTACCACCCTACCCTTTGAGCCACAGCACCACTTCTGGTTTTCTAGTGATTCGAGACAAGAGTCTTTACTGCTGGGGCTGGCTATGAACCATGATCCCCAGATCTCAGTCTCCTAAGTAGCTAGGATTACAGGCGTGATTGGCTAACCCTCCCATCTTGTAAGTCCTATTGAAATCTGTCTTGCCGTGCTGCTTGTATTTCAGGAGGTATTAGCCACTCGCTGTGCCTACTACCTTACTGCTGGGCCACCCTAGTTTTCACCCTAGTTTCTGGGATTGGACCTCAGCACTGACAGTCAGTCAGTGTGTGCAATGGTGACCAGCCAGGGACAGCAAGATGGGGACCCTTGTTAGATAGCATCCGTTTCAAACTTGATAGCAAGCATTTGGGGTAGCCCAGCCTGAATGGGGTCCAGCCATAAAACCAAAGCTGGGGGAAAGTATCCAGGCAGAACGCAGAGCCAAGGAGCAGAGGAGGGGAGTGAATCCCTGTGAGAAGTAGGCTCAAGAGGGCAGGGGGAGCCTGTGATGGGATGACTGGGATGGGGCCAGGTGATGAAGGCCTGGTCACGTAGGCTCCTTTCCTCATGGGACTGTAGAGAGCCACAGAGGGTGTGGGGCAGAGATCATCCTTCAAATTGGAGCCCACCCTGGCTATGGACAGATGCTTGTTGCCAGCACATCTGGCTGTCTTCACGGCCTTGAGTGTCTTACTAGGGGCTTGGAATCGGGGCCTCCCCAGCTGTGTCCTTCCCAACACAAGAATAGAATGAGCTCTGTCTTATGGTGACCTCTGAGGCCCATTGATGGTGACCTGTGGCCCTGGGATAGGGGTTTGAATATTTGCACACCCCACCCCCAAAGGAAGGCCATCAGTCCCTGGCCTGTCGGCCTTCCGCTGTATTGGAGGAAGTGACTGTGGAGCTGACTTGGACTCCCAGGGACATGGAAATCCCCACAGGCCCCCATTGCCATAAACAGCCCCCAATACCGTTAGGTAGAGGCTCCTAGCCTCAGGCAGGATTAGGCCACTGTCCATTTGCCCCCTAGACTCTGCAGCCAAGGCTAACATCTCCACTTTTCAGAGCCACAGTACAGGCATAGGCCCAAGGCCTGTGACTTACTGGGCCCTGGCTAGCAGAACTGGGCCCTATGAACATTGTAGACTGGTTTTCATGGTTCCCATCTGCCTGGCCCTGCCTGCTCCTGGCCTTTATACTCAGGCATCAGGGTGTGGGGAAGCCTGTCAGGGTCATTTCTTGCTCTGGGGGTATAGGTGTAGTGGTCTGTATCTTGCTACCCCATTGTAAAGTTCTAAGCAGATAGTGCCAGGAGCCCTAGGGGCATCAAGGACACAGAGACCTGAGCCACCCGTTCCTCGCAAACGGGTACCAGACAGGCATACCACTTGCAGGATAATGTCACTTTTACACTCCCACGTTTTCCTGTCTACAGAAGGGTCATCTGCCCTGCTCACAGCAATGCAGCGGGTCTGGACACAGGGCCCGGGGTGGCATCTTCCCACCTACTGCCACTCTGGAACCAAGGACCCAGGAGAAGGGCCTTGGTGGTCCACCCAGTGGGAGTTGGGCAATGACCTCAAGCCCATGGGCTACTTCCTGGATAAATTTCCCCTTACTCTTAAGCACTTTAATTTAAAAACCATAGTTGCAGGAAGATGCAGAGAAGCGTATGAGAAGGACCGATACTCCCTGGGTGACCACTTGTGTGTCTGCCATACAGCAAGATGCAAGCAAGGGTGGCGCGGGCACTGCTTGTATTGCATGTGTATTTAGGCTGATGTTCTGTGTGGTTTTATCCCTGTGGAGTCATAACCACTCACATTGCACTTACTCCCCATCTCTCCCATCACTCCTGACCCTAACGCTGGCATATTCTCTCTGCTGTGCAAATGGGAAGTTCCTTTCCATTGCTGAGGGATCGGCTCTTTAAGAACTGCATAGCATCAGTACACACGGCTGTTTTCTGAGCTCTGCATGCATTGCTAGGTGATGGCCTGAGAACTCCCAATGCTCACAGGCTGAATTCAAAGTTGTAGTTAACCCTGCTGTACCAGCAAGGAAGCTGAAACTCCAGGTTTCAGTCCAGCTGTCTCGTGCTGCCTCCTGTAGTGCCCTTATCCCCACTTTGCATGAGTCTTGTTGGTGTGTAAGCACTCTATATATACAACAATCGTAGTCCTCCACATGCTTGTTTGGTGGGGTAGAGCAAAAAGAAATAATAAAGCATCAAGATTCAGGCGTCACCACAATAAACTCAGGGAAATCTTTCTTGGTGTTTGGACTGTGTCCCTTGGTCACGTATTCGCAGAGAGAGGATTCGATGTGAATAGATTTGCATTTTCTGTGGTACCCTGTCTTTATGCTCAGCCCAGAAGTCCTCTCTGCATCTTGTGACCTTAGCTGCTATTTCTAGATCTTGGTAGCAGGGATAGGGGGTGGGGGATTAACCACAGATACCCACCCCAGGCAAGTGGCAGTTGGCCTGCTAAGAGCGGGCCTTCTCCACCCTCTTGGCTAGCCTGGCACTGGCTGTCAATTCTAGATAGGCCCATCCATCCATCCGTCCGTCCGTCTTTATCGTGACCCCCATGGATCCATTCAGAGCGGTGGGCAGGACCACGTCAAGGGTCTGTCTCTGGGTTCCCTCCCAAGGATCCCAGCTCCCAAGGAGCACAGCAGCCTTCTCATGGAGTCCCCCCCCCTCCCAATGTCTGCTCCCAGAAGCTGCAGCTCAGATGCACCAGCCATGGGCTGTGTTGTGTGTGGTGGTCCTGTTCTTTGCTTTGCTCAACCTGCCCATGCCTTCCCTTGTTTGGAACAGCCTCTGAGAAGTGGGTACCACCAGGTCAACCAAAAGAGACGTGTTTGCTATTGAAATTGTGGGTGCTCCTTCCTCGTTCCCAGAGCAGAATTGTCACAAAATCTGTGGCCTGTCATTTTGCCTGAGCCCCAGGAGGCAGTCTGGGTCCAGTCCCAGCACTTACTTTTCCTTCCTGTCCCTTTGTCCTTGCTTTGCTGCCTCCTGCTTTATCTATTTTATTGATTGGCCCTCTGAGGAACCTGCTTCACAAGGAATCAATATGTATCCATCGATGTCTTTCTTCTCCTACTTTTATCTTAACCTCCTCCTGCTTAAAGTTTTTTTTTTTTTCTTCTTTGTGGACTGAGCATTGAAGGCCTCATTTGCTAGCTCCAGCTCCTGTGTGGTAACTGGGGCACTGAGGGCTGCCACCTCTCCTTTGAGGACCACCTAGCTCTCTCCCACTGGTTGCAATAATGCAGTTTTGTTATCTGACAGATACTACATTGAATTTTTGTCTTTTCCTTCAATCAAGTTGTTAGAGAGATTGGAGTTCTAAGCTTGGAGGAATGGGTTTTGTTTGTTTTGTTTTGTGCGTGTGTGTGTGTGTGTGTGTGTGTGTGTTTTGTTTTTTGGTTTTTGTTTTTTGTTTTGCCACTCCTGGGCTTGAGCTCAGGGCCTGAGCATTGTCCTTGGACTTTCTCAAGGCTAGAGCTCTACCACTTGAGCCTCAGCACTATTTCCGGCTTTTTTCTATATATGTGGTACGGAAGAATCAAACCCAGGTCTTCATGCATGCGAGGCAAGCACTCCATCATTAGGCCAAACTCCCAGCCCTCTCAGACTTTCTCTGTGTATTCGGGAGGCCCTCAGGCTGGAGTTTCTTTTCTGAAGACTTAACAGGAATCTGATCTCTGTCACTCTGGATGCTCCAAGAGTGATTGCAGCCTCTTCTCTCCTACAGCCCTAAACCCCAGGTATTCTTGGTTAGGCTGAGGGACCCACTGGCTCAAGGGTAGATCTTAGTATTTAGAAGACAGAGGTTTGTTTATGAGTTCATCACCAGCCTGGGTATGTAATGAAAAGTTGTTTTTTAAAAAAAGAAAGAATTGTCCAGATGGAAAAGCAGCTTTAGGTAGTAGCCCAAAGGGACAGAAAATGACCTGGCAAAGGCCTGATTCATACTAAATTCAAGCTATATTTCCAGGAGGCCAGAAATGGGTCCCAGAGGAGACATACCAGGTGGTGGGCCAGCATTCTAGATCCTTCAGATTATAATTAAGAACTGGAGACATAGCTCAAGTGGTAGAATGCTAACCATGCGCAGAAAAGCTGAGCCCAGAACTCTGAATTCAAAATACTCCCCCTTCCCTTCCCTCCCCTCTACTTGTCCTTCCCCCCACCCCACCACACCCCACCCCCGCCAAAAAAAGGAAAGAAACTTGGAATTTGGAGCAGTTGGCTCAAGCATGTAATCAATCCTAGCTACACAGGAGACTGAGACCTGGAGGGTCACTGTTTTGAGGACAGCCCATGTAGAAAAGTTTGAGGGATTCAATCTCCAGTTAACCCGTAAAAGCAAAGCAAGAGATGTGGCTCATGTGGAAGGGCATTCCCTAGCTGTGAGCAAGCGAGTTAAGAGTAGTACTTAGTACTGTGCTCCCCAAAATTAGAGGTTGAGGCTAGGAGGAGGCAGAAAGAGCTGACACACAGCCTGTTGCTGCTTCGAAGTCTTAACAGTTGATGCTGAGAACTGGTCAGTGCCAAGTGTAGTCCTTGGAATAGCATGATGGTGGTGATTATAATCTCCCTTAGTACACATGGGTGTTCCCGGTGCTTCACAAATACCAGACTTGCAGATTGCCCAGGTCCTGTGCACCTCCTGTCGACTTAATGCCTGCTGTGTATTCACAGTCTATCCAGTTGTAGCACTGCATCAGTGCAGATAGAGATGTTTTCTGAGTATTTTCTGTGCCATCTTGGCTGGCGCCCCAGTGAGGAGCATTAGGGTACTCAAAGTGGCTGTGTTCTGTCTGTCTTCATGAAGCACCTCTGATGCCAAGATCACTGGCAACATGGAGCTTTTCCACCAGCTAAAACCATGTAAAACTGGAAGCTCCTTCTCTGGACGACTGGCCACCTGTGAAGCTTTTTTTTTTAGCCTCATGTGTCTGCAGGTGGAAATTTGTGGTTGTCGTGGCATATTCTTTTGGAGACGTGGTTGTTACCTCTGAATGAAATGAATGTTTGTGGAGCCAGTTAGGGCCTCGGCTAGGAGAGGATGTCAAGGTGATATCCCTGAAGAGGGACAAAGCAGCAGATGTGCCGGCCGTGTGACAGACCTTGGCAGAGGCACACATCTCCAATTCACATGTGGGAAAGAAAAGAGCAATGGAGTCAGTTTGGTCTTTGTAGTGAGGGCTGAGGGCCTCGGGCACTTTGGGGAGATGTTGGCAGAGAGGACACCCAGGTTTTGTTTGTAAAAGCCCTATCAAGCTACCTGAGGCCCAGGTGGCATCTGCTGCATGCCGGGGTGTCAACTGTTTGAGACCACAGGAATGAGGAGTAGTGAAGTTCCTGCGGGTTTCGCCAGAGCCCCCAGTGCTGAAGTGTGAGGAGGCTAGCAGTCCTCATTAACACTGGCCACCCAGCTCGACAGTGGGCAAGTGGGTAGCAGAGGCCTCTTTTTACCATGGTGGCTGAGGAACTGCGGCAAGCATTGCGGGTGCAAGTGGACTCTGCCAGGAAAACTTGCTTCACAAACATGATCAAACAAGGGAAGACTTGATTCAGTGAGCCAGGATTGCCAAGCTCTGCAGGAGAATGGGAATGGGCACATGGGCTGCAGGGCCCTGACTGGATTGGTGGAGGCCTTGGTAATCCTCTCCCTCCCTGATACCAAGCCAGGGCAGCTGAGGCTTCTCTGCCACGCATGGAGGTAGTACAGCTCCCTGGGCAGTGGGCACCCCATCTTCCTCATTGGCTAGAATTGTGGAGCCCTGGGCAGCTGTGGACCAGCCTCACTCTTCCATACTGCTCCTCCAGTGGAGAGAGAGGGCCTCATACGAATTACACTCCCATGGCAGCTTCCTATTATATTAGTATGTTTTAATTAGTAGACAAGTAAGTGCTGCTATGAATATTCATGATAGGTTATTAAAATGCATAATTAATCAGGGGTGCAATTTTAATAACTATTAATGTTGTGGAGGAGGGGCCTTGCTGTTTTTGTTCTTTCTAGAAAGGGAAGAACAAGGGCCAATCCAGGGGATTCCAGGAAAGGCAGAGTAGAAGTCCATTTTGTTGGGGCCATTTGGGAACCCCTCACCACTGCCAGGCCCCTGGGTGCTGAGTTTGAATACTGTTTAGTCATGCCCTGCCAGTTGTCTTGGGGAGGAACACCATAATTTGCCACTTGAGGATCCTGGTGTATTGTGGGTGTCTATGGGGTGGGAGCCCATCTGGGGAGGAGTGGAGAAATCAGCCAGTGGGGTGGGCAGAGGGACACAGACCCAAGGGTGCTCAGCCCACCAACTGTACCTCATTAGGAGCCCCTGTAAGGTCAAGATACCCTAGGCTAGGTGACACAGGACAGCTGTGAGACATCTCCCCATTTTACACCCCCCCACACACACATACACACATACACATGCCAGAACAACATCCTAGCCCCATAACCAAAATCACATTGGAAATTTTTTATTTAGAAACAACCCCCTCCCCAAAATCATGAATATTCATTGGCTTTGGATTAATATGCATAATTATGTAAATTAGGCAGCAATTAAGCACCAGTTCTCCAGGGAGAATGATTAACACAAAGGCACGGAAATAGAAGGATGTGATTTGAAAGAAGTTTCTGGTGTGAAGAACAGGGGAGGGAGAATGGAGGGTGGTGCTGGAGCCGCTGGTATGCAGTGCATGGGGGGGGGGGGTGCAGCCAGGGCCTGGGCTGGACACACATGACCCACGTACACAGGTGGGAAACTGAGGTGCAGCCCTCGTGGCCAGGCGGGGGTACAGGGAGGTTCCTAAGGCTACTCTGCTCCTTTCCCAAGAGCTGAGCTCTGTTGCCATCTCTGGAGTCCTGGGCGGTTTCTTGTGTGAGTGGTGGGAGAGATAAAGAGCCCCACCCAGCCTTGCCCTGCCTCTCAGGACAAGGTCCTTATCCCCTGGCTGGTTAACCCCTGCCAGACTACAGGCCCTGTTCTCATGAGGCCGGGCTTCAGGAGAAGCCTGGAATCCCTCCATTTGCTCCCCTCCAAGCAGGTTCTGTGCCCTGCTGCCAGCCCCCCACATAGTGGGCAGCTCTCAGTTGCCCTTGTGTCAGCAGCAACACTGCTTTCCCATCTGCTGAGGCCCTAGTAAGCCATCTCAAAAGGTTGGAAGAGGCTGGGAGTTTGGCCTAGAGGTAGAGTGCTTGACTAGTATGCACAAAGACCCAGGTTCAATTCCTCTGTAGCACATACATAAAAGTGCCAGAAATGGTGCTGTGGCTCAAATGCTGTAGTGTTGGCCTTGAGGAAAGCCCAGGGACAGTGCTCATGCCTTGAGGAAAGCCCCAGGACTGGCCAAAGGAGAAAAAAAAAAAGGTTGGAAGAAAGCATGCCAGACATAAAACTGATCAGAGTAAGGCCTAAAGGGTCTAACTCAGGGTCTAACTCAGAGCAGGCAAAATGACTGGGGCTTTGACAAAAGGATCGGAGTTTGGTAGCAGAGGCTATTGGCACAAGTGTTACTGAGCTGCAGACTTGTAGGGACACTGAGTCCTGTATGCCCAGGACCTTGGCGTTGGTACTGGCTGTGGCACTGACACTGGCTAGCTCATATGCAGCTGGGCCAGCTTAACAAACTTCTCCCAAGTCTGAGACGTAAGTTGAAGCTAGATCTGGATGGATTGAGGGACCCTGACTCTCCTTCCTGTTCCCTAGGTCTTGAAGATCGGCCCAGCTCTGGCTCCTGGAACGCCAATGACCAGAACAATCCCTCCTTCGACCCCAGCAGGGTGAGGAGCACCTGCAAGGCCTTACAACCTAGGCATGCCCTTGCGCAGGGAGTGAGAAAACTTGAGTTAAAGGGGGTCTGATTAGTGTGTGTCAGGTTGTTGTTGTGTGGGTGGCCCTGCTGTCTGGAGACCCCCACCCTCACTACATTCATACCCTGCAGACCTACGGCGAAGGAGCCCACTTCAGCGAGTCCCACAGCAGCCTGTCTTCGTCCACATTCCTGGGACCTGGGCTTGGAAGTAAGTGCATTTAATAGCTGAGGCAGGTGGACAGCACTCTCTACCTGGACAAGAGTGCTTGCCTTCCCCTGTGGGAGCCCGTGTCCAGGCTCTGCTCTGCAGGTCCTCTGCAGCCTGTGTCCACCACCTACGGGATAGAGATCTGCCAGAACCTTTAAGGTGTGGTGGCGTTGTGCCTCCCTCTACTAGCCAGCCCCACTGCGGCCTCTTTTTCTCTGTAGAGCAGCTGACACAAGGGGCCGTTCCTCTTGTGACCCTGGGGTTGGAGGGTAGGCTATGGAAGTACTAAGATGTGACTGGTCTGAGTGCTGGGTATGAACTAAGTAACTCAGTATTCCTGGCAAGTAGGGAAACTGAGGACTCTGAGGGCACAGTGTTCTCTGGCCTGACAGGCAGCTTGGGCTTAAAGGCATGAATCCAGCTGGGGCATAGGGTGCAGCTGAGCACCCACCACCAAGAACCCAAGCCCCATTTCCTAGAGAGGAAGGTAAGGGCCACCCTGAGCCAGGGTTGCCTCCACACCTACAGAGAGGGACACTGGGTTCCCTTCTCATGCCTCCTTCTCCCTGGCCTCTCTCTCAGGCCTCCTACTTGGTGAGGGTGGCAAGGCTGCTGGGCTATCGCAATCTGGGTGGCTTGAGGTCAGCAGAATCCAGAGCCCAGCTAAGTCTCGTTTTGCCTACCTCCCCCAGTACACACAGCCACAAGGACTTCAGCCCCAGTCCCGTGTCCTCACTTCACAAATGGAGTCAGCCAGGCTGGGTCTCTCATCCCCATTCTCCAGGGTCATTGTGATGCACCCAGAGTGGGTGGACCCTGGGCTTCAGCAGCCCTTGTCTGAGAAATCTAGCTGTCATCACTCAAACTGGAGCCAGGTCCTCAGGTAGACGGTCACCCCAGCACTCAGGAGTCAGAAGGATCATGGTTCCTGTCGACATAAGCAAGACTGTCACACACAAAATAAGACAGCTGTGTGGTGATACTAGGGCTTGGCCTCAAGGCCTTGGACACTGCTCCTTAGCCTTATCACTGGCATTCTACCACTTGAGCCATAGCTGCCCTTTGGTCTTTGTCCAGGCTGGCTTGGAGATATGATCCTTAGATCTTAACCTCCTGAGTGCTAGGATTAAGGCTTGAGCCACCAATGTGTGGCTCATCTGTTTGTGTGTGTGTACCATTACTTGGGTTGAACTCAGGGCCTCATACTCTAGCTCAGGTTCTTCACTCTCAGCTGATGCTCTACCTCTTGGGCCACACCTCTGGTCCCTCACTTGCCCTTCCTTGCCAACTGATCAGAATCAGCATTTCTGGGGCCATACTTTGGCTCACCATGACTGAGGTGCGGGTTTACAAGCTGACCCTGACTTACATAAGGCTGAGCTATTTTGTTGCTCTTTTGGCCAGGCCATGAGCTGGGCAGGATAGGCTATTTGCTGTAAACCTGGGGCCTTGGGCCTTACTGGTTTTTTGTAGTTCCCATGCCAAGGATCCTACCTCAGGCCCGTCCCTGGAACAGATGGGGTGCAGTAAGCCCCAGCACCTGCAAAAACTTCAGCCCAAGAAGGGCCAGGGTTATCCAAGGTCAGGCAATACCAGCAAGAGGCTGAGGAGGAACCAAGCTCAAGGCTTGGTCCTGAGCAAGCTGCAGGTTGACTTAGTCCAAACTGGGAACCCATCCTCGTGTAAGCCTGTCTCCACAGGCACTGCTGCATACAGGCACCCTTCTAGGGGTATGCTCCAGTGCTTTCTTGTATCCCTCTAGGCAAGGGCAGCGAGCGGAATGCCTATGCCACCTTTGGGAGAGACTCAGGGGTCGGTGGTCTGACTCAGGTGAGTGGCTGTGGGGCACCTGTCAGGTGGTAGTGTGGGGTGATCCTCCAGTATCTTTGTCAGCCTGTGCTTACTAATCACCCCAAGAGGCCACCAGCCTCGGTGGCCAGTCTCCTGGTCTCAGGCCCTGTCCCAGCTGCTCTGTCTGTATGCACTGTGCCTGAGGCAGAGGAGCAGCAGCCGCTCCTGTTAGATCAGCAGGTCGCATGCCCACATTGCCCTAAAACCAGCAGGTTCAGATTTCAAAGAGGACCCAAGACCTCTTCGATGGCTACCCCATGGTATTAGTAAAACTTGGCTTGGGTCTCCCAACCCCAGGCCCTTGCTGCTCACCGAGCCTCTCCAGGCTCAGGTTCAGCAGAGAGCCGGGGCTGCCCATAGGATAGCGTGGTAACCCAGGTAGGCCTTGATGACCAGGAAGAAAGCCCAGTCCCTGTCAACTCCCTACCAGCATAGTTATAAGTTAAGAGAAAGAGCTGGGCACAGTGGCTGTAATCCTAGCTTCTCAGGAGGCTGAGATCTGAGGGTCACGGTTCAAAGCCAGCCCAGGCAAAAAAGTCCATGAGAGACATCTCCAACTAACCACGAGAAAACTAGAAGTGGCACTGTGGCTCAGAGTGTTAGAGCGGTAGCCTTGAGTTGAAGAGCTCAGGGACAACGCCCAGGCCCAGAGTTCAAGTCCCATGACCAACCCCCAAAAAAGGCAGCTTTCATTGCCTCCAAGGCACCTGCACACCTCAGTGTCTAGTACATGTGTTCCTGAATGGCAGCCATCGCAACTGGGTTTCCTCTCTAGGAAGATGCTGGGCTGCCACAGCTCAGTTAGAACACAGCAGGGCAGATGTCCTGGAAGTAAGAGCCCTGTGCCCCAAGGGCCACAGTGCCATTGACCTCCGCAGTTGGTTACCAGGTTTTACAGGGGCTGGCCTGGGAACTGGACACCAGCCACACCCAACATCCCGTGCTTTTCATCCTCAGGGTGGCTTCCTCCCAGGTGAGCTAGGCCTCAGTCCCGGGGGGCCACTGTCCCCCTGTGGCATCAAGGGCAGCTCCCAGTGTTACTCCTCGTACTCCAGCAACCCTCGGCGGAGAGCTGCGGACAGCACTCTGGGTGAGTCAGCATAGGGACACAGAATGCTGTTTGGGAAAAGGTGCCCATCCCCTAGTCTCAGATGAAAACGGGTACCCACAATCCACTTCCCAGGTCCTGCTGGACTCCAAACACAAAGGTAGAGGGTGAGGCAAGAAACCAGAAAGGGCACACATAGCAGAGCCTCAGGGTTCAGGCAGTTTTGATTCCCAGAGTCTCCATGAAAACCAAGCTAGAAGCTAGGAGTTTGGCCTACTGGTAAGAGTGCTTGTCTAGCAGGCACAAAGACCCAGATTCAGTTCTTCAGTATCAGAAGTGGTGCTGTGGCTCAAATGGTAGGGTTCTAGCCTTGAGAAAGCCCAAGGTCAGTGCTTAGGTCCTGAGCTCAAGCCCAGGACTGGCAAAAAAAAAAAAAAAAAAAAAAAAAGCCTCTGGTCACATGGCTGTAGACCACCGCTCACTCTGGTTTTCTTACCTTTCTGTTTAAATTCACTTGATTACTACTGCCCTGCTTCCTTGAATGGAGCCCAGCCAACCCAGCTAGTGTTCAGCCCTTCAGTGCTGTGCTTGGAAGGTTTAAACAGCCAAGTAGCCAGAGGGAAAGAAAGCACAGAAGTGACATCTCAGCACTCCACAGGCCGGAGCAGCATGCGGTGGTCTGGGTTGGCATGGGCTCTGCTGCCCTATGCGAGTCGGGGACAGGTTCTGCCCAGCAAGAGGACTTCACATGCACTCTGAACTTTGAGGCTGGCTGGGAGGTGGTTGAGACAGCATTGGCTGGCACTGACCTCCAATAAAGGATGCCCAAATATTTAATACCTCATCTCGATGGAAGAAACTTGCCTCCAGACTTCTAAATACTTGTTTGCACTTTTTTTTTTTTTTTTGCCAGTCCTGGGGATTGAACTCAGGGCCTGCACACTGTCCTTGGGCTTTCTCAAGGCCAGCACTCTACCACTTGAGCCACAGTACCACTTCCGGCTTTTGTCTGTGTATGTGGTACTGAGGAATTGAACCCAGGGCTTCATGCATGCTAGGTGAGCACTCTACCACTGGGCTACGCTCCCAGTTCCTTGTTTGTACTTTTTGACCCCCAGCGGTTTGTAGTTGTGTTTCTCAGTGGAAGTTTGAGAACTGTGTGGAGTGGAGTGAGACTGCTTCTCCACCCCCTCCAGTCGTGACATGTCCCCAGAACACAGGGCGCTGGCCACACCTGGGCAGTTGGAGAGGGCAGTAACACCACTAACGATTCTCACTCCCAATAGACACGCAGCCCAAGAAGGTCCGGAAGGTTCCACCTGGTCTTCCCTCCTCGGTGAGTGATGGGATGGGGACCCCAGGCATCAACTGTCTCTTAGGCCCCAAGTCACAGGGCCCTTCATGCTCAAAGCTATAAACATCTTGAGGGCACCAGACCAGGTGCTGGGGGCTCCCTGCAGGCTCTGTGTGGACAGGAGTCAGGGAAGTCCTTCAGGCCAGCAAGCTAGGCCAGGCAGGTCCTGGTGGGGGATTGTGGTCTCCTGGTCCCCACTTCCCCTCTCGATGCCTGGTAGTTGGCCAGCTGCCAGGCCCAGCAGATGGTGCTGAGCCCTCGGCTTGCAGCGCCGCACTCCTATGATTTAATCACACTGGAAGAAAAGACAGTTCGGTAGATTTCCCAGCTGCTCACCACCACCCTCCCAGTCAGGCCCCCATACTGGCCACCAGGAGGCTCTAGGCCCACCAGCCAGCCACATGCACCCAAGGGACCTTGGGGTGAATTCACTCGGGTAACCTTGGTGTGGATTCACTTGGGAGATGTCACTGGGCTGGGGTTGGGGTCAGGTGATGGGTGAAGGGACACGAAGAATCAGGCCTACACAAGGGACTCATGTACAAGTCATCTAGCATGACGCCTGGAGTCAGCAAACTTACATGGCCATGAAGGAAAGAGATTGCCAAGATTCCCCAGCTGACACTCCTAACCTGCTCTCTACTTCTCTGCGGGAACAGGCAGTGGCAGCAGAACCTTACCCTGCCCTGTTAGGTCCAATTCTTTGCCAGGACAGGCATTAGCAGTGGATCCCCACACTGTGCTTTCAGGCACAGCCTGTTTACAGCTAGGGGCTGACAGTGGGCATCCTTGTGCTGTAGCTGCTCTGGGGCCCAACAGCTTAAGTCCAGGCAGGATCCTCAAGAGAATTCTAAACAAAGAGCTAAGGGCACTGGAGCTGGGACTTCAAGTCAATAGGCTTGCTTGAAGGAAGAAAGGACAAGGCATTTATGGGCAAAGCCAGTCTCAAAGCCTCCGCTGCAGGAAGCAAGAATTTGATGGGAAGGAGGCAGGAGGTCAGAGTACAAAAAGGAGTGGTAGCCGGATGCTGGTGGCTCACGCTTGTGATCCTGGCTACTCAAGAGGATTTCAGTTCAAAGCCAGCTTGGACAGGAAATGCTCCAACTAACCACCGGAAAACCAGAAGTGGGGCTGTGGCTCAAAGTGGTAGAGTGCTAGCCTTGAAAAGAGTTCACAGACAGCACTTGGACTCTGAGTTCAAGCCCAAAAACTGACAAAGAAAAAAGGTGGGGTAGAGAAAATGAGGGTGCCACCAGGGCTGCAGTTGAGCACTGGGAGGCAGCTGAGGTGCAGGGGTGCCTGCACGAGAAAGGATGGGGCCCAGGAGGGGGACCCTGCCCGTATACCTACCCCTACTGCATCCTCTCGCTGTAGGTGTGCCCACCCAGCTCAGGTGACGACTACAGCAGAGACGCCGCCTACCCCTCCGCCAAGACCACTGGCAGCGCCTACCCAGCCCCCTTCTATATGGCAGGTAGGTGGGGCTGGCCAAGTGTGGGGGTTAGGGTGAGTCCCTCCACCCTCACTCACTGTCCCTCTCTGTGCAGATGGCAGTGTGCACCCCTCCGCGGAGCTCTGGAGCGGCCCCGGCCAGGCGGGGTTTGGGCCCGTGCTGGGCGGCTCATCCCCCCTACCCCTGGTGTCTGGCAGCAGCTCTGCAAGCAGTAGTGGCAGCTTTGGTGGCCTGCACCAGCACGAGCGCATGGTAGATTCCGGGCAGCAGCCAAAGGGGCAGCAGGCTGGGCAGCTCCCAGTGGCTCCTCTGCCAACCCTTCCCTACCCCTCTCCCCCATCTCACTCCAGGGCTACCAGCTGCATGGAGAAGTCAACGGTGGCCTCCCAGCTGTGTCCAGCTTCCCCTCCGCCCCCAGTGCCTATGGCAGCGCCTCCAGCCACACACCACCCGGCAGTGACAGCCTCCTGGGTATGGCCACATGGTTTTCAGTGGAGCCACGGTCTGGCCACCCTGTTGTGCTGGCCTGTGATGTCACAGAAACAGCCTGTTGGGCTTCCTACTTCACGGGTGGATGTAGTGGGTACACACATGTTGCTCACGCCAGCCCACCCCCACAAGCAGTGTTGGGTAAAAAACATAGCCACGGGCCCAGCTTCCTGGTCTGCAGGCCAGGCCTGGACTATGCTTACCTCCTCCTTCCCCAGGCTCCCGAGGGACCACAGCCGGCAGCTCCGGGGACGCCCTTGGGAAGGCACTGGCCTCGGTGAGCAGGGCCCCGGGCAGGGGTGGATGGAGACAGGCAGCAGCCCCCTCAGCATTGCTGACTACCTGTTCACATTCTCTCTGCCACTGCAGATCTACTCCCCGGACCACTCGAGCAATAACTTCTCACCTAGCCCCTCGACTCCTGTGGGCTCTCCTCAGGGCCTGGCAGGTATGGGGGGGGGGCAGGGGCACAGGACATGGGTGGCATTGCTGGAGGCTTCCTGGAGGAGGTGGCCTCAAGACTGCCATAGTAGGAGCAAGATAGAAATGGAGTCCAGCCAGATTTAGGCAGTACAAGCAAAGACCCTGGGAGGCAGGGCCCATACCTCACACGGCAGGAGCCATGAGGTTCCTGTAAGGCACACAGTAATACCAGGCCCGTGGCCTACACTGACCAAAGGGTAGATCAGCCTGGTTTCTGCTGAGTAGATCTGCAGTATCAAAGAGAAGGAGGAAATGAGGTTTTTGGAAGACCCAGACTGATGAATTAAAAGTAACCCCCCAGGAGCTGGGAATGTAACTTAGTGGTAGAGTGCATTCCTAAACATGCATGAGGCTCTCTCAGGGTTCGAATTTGAAGCCAGTCCACGTAGGAAAGTCCTTCAGCCATACAAGAGCTGGATTGTGAAGGTGTGACTCAAGGGGTAGAGCAACAGCCTTGAGCAAAAAAACCGCTCAGGGACATTGCCCAGGCTTTGAGTTCAAGCCCCAGTGTTAGTACAAAAATAAAATATCCCTAGGTCCTCTTGGAAGCCTGGGACTCCTGCTTACCCCTGGTCTGTCTGGGGTCCCCAGAGCAGTTGGACATGGCAGAGCAGGACAGAGAGGAGTCAGGCTCCAGAACCAAATCTGTCCCTGGGTTCCCCAGAGGGGAGAGGCAGGACTCATCTGAGGCTGGGTGGATTCAGGGGTGCCAAGTGGCCATTCATGAGTTCCCATGTGCCTACCCATCTTGCCTGTCCTGGTTTCATGTGCCCCCTCCAGGGACATCGCAGTGGCCTCGTGCAGGAGGCCCTGGTGCCTTATCGCCCAGCTACGATGGAGGTCTCCACGGCCTGGTGAGTGTCGGTGCCAGTATATGCCCATGACTTACAAGACCAGAGCACAGGTACCCCTTGATAAGAAGACAGACCAAGGCCAGGAGTTTGGCCTAGTGATAGAGTGCTTGCCTAGCATGCACAAAGACCCGGGTTTGATTCCTCGGTACCACATATATAGAAAAAAGCCTGAAGTGGTGCTGAGGCTCAAGTGTTAGAGCTCTAGCCTTGAGAAAGTCCAAGGACAGTGCTGAGGCCCTGAGTACTGGCAAAAAAAAAAAAAAGACAGACCGAGGGGGCTGCAGGGAGCGAAATGGGCAGAAAAACCATGAGATGGGGTGTCGATGCATGAGAAGTAATGCACCTACTACCTGGCAAATGTAACTGTAACCCCTCTATACATTGCCTTGTCGATAAAAAATATAAAAACATAAAATCTATAATTGAAAAAGAAAGACAGGCTAGAACTTGTGAAAAGTTGGTGGGTGGCACCTGGCTGAGCCTCCTGAAACCCATGATTCCATGGGAAGTGGGGTGCTGGGGCCACCTGCTGCTCATGTGCAGATCAGTGTTTTGGCTTGGTTTGGGGTTTTGGTTTTCTTTTGTGGTGCTGGGGGGCAAATTCCTGGCCTTATGCCACTGAGCCACGCCCAGCCCAGTATATGTGCATGTGCTTGCCAATCCTCGTGGGCCAGACCCCTCACTGCCCGCTCATACCAACCCCACAGCAGAGCAAGATGGAAGACCACCTGGACGAGGCCATCCATGTCCTCCGCAGCCACGCTGTGGGGACAGCTGGTGACATGCATGGGCTGTTACCCAGCCACGGAACCCTGGCCGCAGGCTTCACAGGCCCCATGTCACTGGGTGGGCGGCACGCTGGCCTGGTAAGGTGTGGGCCAGGGCTGGGCTGGGTGGAAGGTAAGACCTCAGGGCTCCCCCACCAACTGTTCCTACCACTTCTGCAGGTTGGGGGCACCCACTCTGAGGATGGCCTTGTGGGCAATGCCAGCCTCTTGCACAACCATGCAGCCCTCCCCAGCCAGCCTGGAGCCCTCCCTGACCTCTCCCGGCCACCTGACTCCTACAGTGGTAAGTTCTTCCCCTTCAACCTTCCCATCTGTCCCATCACCACTTGGGGACTTGGGTCTATCCAAGCACCAGTTCCTTCCGAGCAGAGAGCTGTGACCCCTGCCAAACCCATGGCCCCTGAGGCTAGCTGTGGGGCGGGGGACTCTGGATACTAGCATTTTGGTAGGAGCTGGTCCTATGGGGAGGGAACCCAGAGCAAGTGCCAGCCGCGGAGAAGGTTTCTCAGATCCATAAATCCCTCAGGGACACTCTGGGGCCTGCTGACTTTCATTGAGTCTGTTAAGCATGTATAAGTGCTCACTGCGTAGCTGGCACTATTGTAACCACTGGTGACTGAAACATTGGAATGAGTTCCCCCCTTGTAGGGGTTACAGGTACAGGACAGGTAGGAGAGTCAGGCCCTTCAGCAGAGCCTTGGGAAAGAGACAGTAGGCAGGTAATGTGGGAGGCAATCTGGGCACCACAGTCAGCCCACACAAAGGCCCTGGGCAGGAGCTTGATGTATTAAAGGAGCATCTAGACAACCTGCATGGCTAGAACAGAGAGAGGAGGTGCAGGAGTCAGGAAGGAGACAAGGCTTTGAGCTATAGGGAAGATTTGGAAGGTCTGTACTCAAGGGCGCCATCTGGTGGCTGTGATCTGATGCTAGGGACTTGTTGGTTGTCATTCTGGCTTATCAACTACTGGTATGGAATGGGTAGGGCCAGGGTGCTTACTGATGAGCACATTGCATCCCAGAGGTCCTTGACCCCTGGGGTCAGCAGTGGCCTCGGGTGTTCCCCTGGCTCCCCATGAGTCTGTCTTCTTTTCACTTTCATTGTTGAACCCCAAGCAGGTTCCACATTCAGTACTTTTTTTTTTTTTTTTTTTTTTTTGCACTATCCCTGAGCTCTTCAGCTCAAGGCTACCACCCTACCCCTGGGCCTGGGCGTTGTCCCTAAGCTCTTCAGCCCTAGGCTACCACCCTACCCTTGAGCCAAGCCCCCCTTCTCCTTTTCTAGAGGTTAATTGGAGATGAGAGTGTTGTCCTTTTGTTGCTTAGAAATCTTGATCTCAGATCTCAGCCTCCTGAGTAGCTAGGATTACAGGCTTGAGCCACCGGCTTACATTCAGCACTTTTGCTAACTGCATTTGAGTACCACATGACTGAGAACCCGCAAACCATGTACTTTGCCTTTCTAGGTTTGGGGGACTTGTCAGTTTTAGGGATTTGATTCAACTTAGGTAGGCACTCTTACCAATTGAGTCCCACACCCAACCCCTTTTTGGTTTAGTTGACTTTTTAATAGGATCTTAAGTTTTGGCCTGGGTTGACCCAGACCTCAATCATCTTATCTACCATGTAGTTGGGATTCCAAACATGCTCTACCATACCTGGCTTGTTGAGATAGGGTTTTGCTGACTTTCCCCTAGCAGTCCTTGAACTGCAGTCCTCACAGTCTGCACCTCCCCCAATATCTTGGATTGCAGGTATGAGTTACTGGAGTAAAATTAAATATAAGTGGCATATGTTTTATATATATATATATTATATTTGCTGTTCTGGATAGGAACTTGAATGTTTCATACTAGTGGTCTTCCACTTGAGCCATGCCTCCTGCCTCCCTTTTGGCTTGGTAATTTTTTTGAGGGAGGGACTCGTTACTTTTAAACTTGTCTACGTGTGTGCCAATACTAGAATTCAGGACCTCACACTCTTGGCTTTCTGGCTCACAGTTGCCTTGCTTTTTACGGATCAGTTGTATATAGAGTCTCATCAACTTTTCTTTCTGGGCGGGCTTTGAACTGTGTGAGGCATCACAGCCTCCTGAGTAGCTAAGATTACAGTGGTGTGAGCCACCAGTGTGCAGGAGGGTTTCAGTTTGCCCCAACAAGCCTAGACGCCTGGGCTAATCTAGGATTCTGATCATAGCCTCCCAAGTAGCTAGGATTATAGGTGTGAGCCACCACGCTTGGCTGGCTCTTGGTGGCTTTTTGTCACGGGACCTTTCCTCAGCCTCCCTCCCCAGTACTGTGGATTTTCCCATTCTTGAACTTATACAAACGACACCCTGAGGCCAGGTGTTCTTCACCTGATTTCTTGCACTGTGTGAGATCTGCCCATTTCCAGTGGCTGCACTTGGGTGCTCCATGGTGACCACCCCCCTGCCCTGCCATGGACATAACGTATGTTCCCCACACGCCTTTCTGTGGCTGAGAGCCTTCTCCGGTGCCCCCTCATCCACTCCCGTGAGTCTAGACTGCTCATCAGGACCATGTTGCCTTTCTTTAGTCTGTGCGATGAAGGTTTTGTGGGCTCTGCCCACAAAATGAGATGTCTGGTGGATTCTGTGCCAGCTTGCTGCTGGTCTCCTTGGCTTCTGGCTGACTGGAAGGTGTCCCTGCCGGCGTTAGAGGCAAGTCCTATGTTGGTTGTGTCCATAACGTCCATTTTGATCTGGCAAGTTCGTTCTTTTGGGAATCAGCTGTTTTGAGTGTTGGCCCTGGTGGCTCATACACTAACATTGCAGCAGCACAGATTAGTCCGGCCTTGTGCCATGGTGCCTGGAAATTATAATGTTCCTAAATAAGCAAGGCTCTCTCTCCTTCTACAAAAGAAGACTCCTTTCAGTGTGTTTCTAGCTACAGTTTGTTCTACGGGGTTTTTTTTTCTTGTTTCTTTTTTTTTTTTTGCCAGTCCTGGGCTTGAGCTCAGGGCCTGAGCACTGTCCTTGGACTTTCTCAAGGCTAGAGCTCTACCACTTGAGCTTTAGCACCATTTCCAGCTTTTTTTTTTTCTATGTATGTGGTACCAAGGAATCGAACCCGGGTCTTCATGCATGCTAGGCAAGCACTCTACCAGTAGGCCAAACTCCCAGCCTGTTCTACAGTTTTGTTTTGGAAGATGAACCTCACACAGCCTGCCTGTGTTTTCTTCTTAGTAGTGTATTTTATAATTTGTGCTGGTCCTGAGGCTTGAACTCAGAGCCTAAGGGCTGGCCCTGAGCTTTTTTGTGCAAGGCTGGTATACCCTATCACTTGAGCCAAAGCTCTATTTCAGCTTTTTGGTGGTTAATTGGAGATAAAAGTCTCATGGACTTTCCTGCCCAGACTGGATTTAGAACATGGTTCTTGGGTCTCAGCCTCCAGAATAGCCAGGATTTACAGATATGAGCCACCAGCACCCTCAACTGGTCATGGTAATATTTGAACCAATCCTGTTGTTTAGCCCAGACTTGCCTTAACTCTTGATTCTTTGTGCCTTCACCTCCCCAGCGTTGGAATCCCAGATGCATACCACTCCTCGCCTTCATTAGTATTCCAGGAAATACTTCTCTACTTCACAGTTACATAGGATTTCACACATGTTCTTCTAAAGGCCTAGATGTCTGCTTTTCATCGTTCATTCTGTCTGGAATTGGAACCTGTGCATGGTTTTCTTGTTTTGGGGGGGGGTTGTTTTCTTTTGGCCCATCTGGGCCTTAAACTCAGGGCCCTGGTCAACTGTCTTTGGGCTTTCTCAAGACTAGTGCTCTACCACTTAAGCCATACTGCCATTTCCGGCTTTTTCTGTGTATGTGATAGGGAGGAATGAACCTCAGGGCTTTGTGCGTGCTGGGCAAACACTACCACTGGGCCACACTCCCACACCATCTCCCCTCGCCCCCCTTTTTTTCTTCTTCAGCTTTTTCTGCAAATGGTGGCCTGGCTTTTGTTCTTAGCTTGTGCCCTTACAAGTGGGTCCAAGGAGTTTGTCACGTAGCTTAGAAGGCCTCTGCTGCCCCACCCAGCCACAGCTCCTAACCCCTGGTCTGTTACAGGACTTGGGCGGGTGGGTGCCCCAGCCAGCACCGGGGAGATCAAGCGGGAAGAGAAGGAGGATGAGGAGAACAACTCCCTGGCCGACAACTCTGAGGAGGACAAGAAGGAGCTGAAGGCCTCCCGCACGAGGACCAGGTGCCAGCCCCTCCTGGGCCCCTCCCCGCAGGGCACACGCACACCACACCTGGTCCCTGCATACCACACACCACGCCCACACTGGGAGGCCGTGGGCCATGCCCACTCGCACCTCACCATCTCCCTCTGGCCCCCGGCTCCCCTCCCCCATAGCCCAGACGAGGACGAGGACGACCTTCTCCCCCCAGAGCAGAAGGCTGAGCGGGAGAAGGAGCGCCGGGTAGCCAATAATGCCCGCGAGCGGCTGCGGGTCCGGGACATCAATGAGGCGTTTAAGGAGCTGGGCCGCATGTGCCAGCTACACCTCAACAGCGAGAAGCCGCAGACCAAACTGCTCATCCTGCACCAGGCCGTGTCGGTCATCCTCAACCTGGAGCAGCAAGTGCGAGGTCAGTGGGCGGCCCGCCGCTCCTGCCCCCGCCCTGCCCCCGCTCGCCTCCCCTGCACTGACCACCCCTGCTTCCCCGAGCTGACCTACAGAGACTCCCCCAGTCACTGTCCTGCACTCTCACACTGACCACTTCCTGCAGTGACCGGATCTCCCCACGGACTGCTCCTACCCTGGCCATCCCTCCCCCTCACGAGGGCCCACCCTGAGTCCTCCTGACCAGTGGCTGTCCTCACTTCCCCTGGTGACCCATCTCTAGGAGGACTGGCCTCCAGAACCTGCCCTGCTGCAGGGTACTTGGTCTTGGAGCTGAATTGGGATTCCCCATGTCACTCCCCCTCCCCTCAAAAAGCCCAGAGGCTCGAGTGGGTGTGTAAGCGCCCTTCGCCGTCCCCCCTGAGCCCACCCAGCCCCTGACTCCTGACTCACTTTCCCAGTATGCCAGTGGGTGTGGACTGCCCATTCCCGGGGCAGGTGAGGAAGGACAACCAGGCCACCACTGGCCCAGGCCCCATGCAACTGATCCTCCACTGGCTGCTTGCTAACCTCTGCTCTTGCCTGGCCGTTAACCTCTTTCCTGCAGCCCTGCAGCTTTGAAGCTCCCGCGTCTCATGGCCATGTGTGCCTCCTGCCCTGTGTCCCCCAAGCCTGCCTCTCTGCTCTGCCTCTTGCGCTGTCCCGTCCACCTGGCTGTCTGCTGTCTTGCTCCCCACCGCCTGCCTCTAGCCCCTCCTTACCTCGCACTTGCTGCCCAAAGCGGATGGCCGCACCTCAACCTCGGGGCCTCCCCTCCCCCCCAAAGCCGGCCAAGAGGCTTGGAGGGAGTGAGTGACACTGACCTGGGAGCATGTGGCCTCCGGTCCTTACTGGCAGTTTGGTCTGCGCGCTTGTCCCGGGTTCTAGCCGCCGCCACCCGGAGGGACCCACTCTGGCCAAAGGGCAGGGTGGGCAGGCAGTGAGGCAAGTGCGCTGCCTCAGAGCAGAACAGGCCATGGAGAGCACTGACGGGCAGAGCACGGGGCACGGCTGTCACACTGTAATCAGTGAGTGCCTAAGGCAGGATTGGCAGTCATTCTTCCTCAGGAGGACACAAGCCGCAGAGTTAGGGGACCTTAGCCAGTACCTGTACTCCAGAGTGCAGGCAGTGTGCCCGCAGTATCTAGTTCTCATGCAGATCCACGGCAGGAAAAGGACTTAGCACCACTCCCAGGAGCACTAGTGCTCAGTGCCTGCTGCTGTCACCGCTGTCAGTGAGATTCCTTGGGTCCTGGGGACCAGTGTTGGTAGCCAGAGGCTGAGCTGTCAGGTGGGGTTCTGAGGATGCCAGCTAGTCACAATGACACTCAGAGTCCCAGACCCCTTGGTCCTCAGCTGTGGGGGGGGCCCAGGCCTCCACTGTGTGCGTGGGGAGGGAGTTGTCACGGGAAGACACCCCAGGGCCCATGGGGTGAACAGATGAAGTCAGCCTCTCCATCAGGACCCCCATGCTGCAGCCACCACTCTGCACGACAGCAAAGCTGTCAAGGTGTCACATTCCCAGCTTCAGAGCAGTACAGGGCCGTCACCCACATTGCTGCACATCCACACAGTCACCCAGCACTGCCACCCCAGACAGCTGGTGGTCCTTCCACACTTGTCTGCCCCACCCGTCCCCACATGACTAACAGAGGCCCCGTGCTGTGACCCAGCAGTACAGACGAGGTGCTATCCCTGGAGGAGAAAGACCTGAGGGACCGGGAGAGGCGCATGGCCAATAATGCGCGAGAGCGGGTGCGCGTGCGGGACATTAACGAGGCCTTCCGGGAGCTGGGGCGCATGTGCCAGCTGCACCTCAAGTCGGACAAGGCACAGACCAAACTGCTAATCCTGCAGCAGGCCGTGCAGGTCATCCTGGGCCTGGAGCAGCAGGTGCGAGGTAGGCTCCCAGGCCAGTGTCCCCACCGCCGCACACTGCTCGCGGCTTCTGGTCCCATGGCTGCGCGGGCCATCTGCAGACCACAGTATCCCCAGACACCCCAACTCCTGGCATCTGCACCCCTAGCCCTCCATATTGTCCTCCAGGAAGAGGTGGCAGAAGCAGGGTGGCCCCTGCACCTGCCCTGTCCCTGGGCCCTCTCCCACTGTGCTTTCCCCACCACCTCCAGAGCGGAACCTGAACCCCAAAGCAGCCTGCCTGAAGCGAAGAGAGGAAGAGAAGGTGTCAGGTGTGGTCGGGGACCCCCAGATGGCACTCTCAGCCACCCACCCAGGCCTCGGTGAAGCCCACAACCCCACCGGGCACCTTTGAGTGGTCATTGGAGGAGGCACCAGCAAACCCAGGACCAGGCTGCCCTGCACTGCAGTGTGGGTCGGCGTGCACGGTACATCACCATCCATGGGCCCAAGAGAGCCACGTCCCAGCCACCTCCGCGTGTCACCCACTGAAGGACGTATGGGATTTTGTTTTGGTTTTTGTTTTTGTTTATTTTGTTTTGTTTTTTTGCCTCTTGGATAAACGAAACGAGAAAGCAAAAGCAACAAAATATACACTTTGTGAGAAAGAAGAAAAATGCCTTAACTATATAAACTGGAAAAGTGGAAACCTGTGCCCAGGCCAGGTTGCCGTGTGCAGAACTGGCTTGTTCTACAAGAGCCACCAGCAAATTGTGCCTAAGCATAATATTTTTTTTAAGGAGAATAAAAACGTTAGTTATGAAATTTTTTATGTAGATTAGCAAGAATGATGCCTTTGGTGTCTTTTTTTTTTTTTTTAGCTTTTTTTTGCATATGTTTTGTAAGCAAATTTTTTGTATAAAAGTCTGTCTCTTGCTGTTTCTAGAAGTTTGTGTTGCATTTCCTATTCAACCAGATGATTAAAAATTGCATTTAAAATGTTGATGTGAGGTCCCCCACCCTTGTACCCCTAAAGCCTTGCACAGGATAGAGGTGGCCTGGGTCACCGTCATGATTTTTGTCGGCATGGATATTGACATCTTTTCCTCAGATGGCTCTGTACAGAGTGACAGGTCCCCTTTTGTCCCCTTCAGGATAGCCTTAGCCCATCCCTCCCCTGGCCTCCGGAGGCAGCTGAGGATGTCACTTTATGGTGGAGTACTTGTCTAGCACAAGGCCTTAGGCTCCAGCATAGCAGAGACAGGGACATACCAGAAGGCAACCCGTGATGGAAACAGTTCAGCCCTCAGGGCGCCTGCCAATCCCAGGCATCTCTCCCCTCGAAACCTGAGCTCATCTCGTGGGGTTTGCTGGGACATGCAATGCTGGGCCCCAGGAAAGTCATCTTGTTGAGTTTTGGGTCATGGGCCCAACACAGAACATTCCCTCTGTCGTCCCCTGCCTTGGAATGGCCATCCTGGTGAGAAGAATCTCCTGGTAACCGTGGGGACCAACTCCTCCCAGCTTGCTGGGAACTGCCAGTGCCACCCCATGGCACTACTGCCCCAGGTGGTCACTAACCCAGCTACATAACCTGCCAGGATACCTCCCATTTCCCCCTCCTGCACCCAGTGTAGTAGTTTTATGGCCATCTCTACCCCCCCAAAGCCAGCATGTGAGGTTTCTCCAGAGCCATGACCCCGGTCCTCACAAGAGCTGGAAGTGCCATCATTGGAATGTTGAGATCCCAAGCTAAAACAGCTCACAAAAGGGAAGGGTGGCCCACTCTGCATTCCGTAGCGCAGTTACTTCTTCCAGAATTGGGAACCTTCAGTGATCTGTGTGGGATTTATTCCTAAGGAAAGCTGCCTCTGGCTGGGCTTGTGGCTTACTGGTAGGGTGCTTGCCTTGCATGCATAAAGCCCTGGGTTTCTTTCCTCACACAAGTGGTGCTGTAGCTCAAATGGTAGAGTGCTAGCCTTGAGCAAAAGAAGCTCAGGAGTAATGTCTGGGCAAGGGCTGGCAAAAAATTTTTTTTTAATATGCCTACCTCAAACTGGGCACAGGAGGCTGACACCTGTAATTCTAGCTACACAGGAGAAAGTCCATGAGATACAGCCCCACACCTTGCCTCAGTTTGGTTTTGGTTTTGTTTTTTTTTAGTGGGTCTTGAACTCTGGGCCTAGATGTTGTCCCTGAGCTTTTCAGCCCAAGGCTACTTTTCTACCCCTTGAGCCACAGCGCCACTTCTGGTTTTCCAATTAATTGGAGATGACTCTCACAGACTAGTTCCCAGGACGGCTTTGAACTGAAATCCTCAGATCTCAGCATCCTGAGTAGCTAGGATTACAGGCATGAGCCCTGCACCCAGCTTCCTCTGTTTCTCTGTTTTTTTCTCATTTGTTCAGATGGGCAGTGGCCACATAGACTGGAACTGTGAATTATATGTACATTAACGAGCTTAATTTTAAGAAGAGAACGCACAACCCCGGTGCCAATGTGGCTTCCACGTAATCCTAATTACCAAGAGACCAAGACCTGAGGATCACAGTTCAGGCAAGAAATCCTGGCTCAAGTCTAATGAACTCTAAAAAGCCAAAAGTGGGGCAGGGAGCATGGCCTAGTGGTAGAGTGCTTACCTAGCATGCACAAAGACTGGGGTTTGATTCCTTGGTGCCACGTACACAGAAAAAGCCGAAGCAGTGATGTGGCTCAAGCAGTAGAGTGCTAGCCTTGAAGAAATCCCAAGGACAGTGCTCAGACCCTGAGTCCAAGTCCCAGAACTGTCAAAAACAAAAAAGCCAAAAGTGGAGCTATAGCTAAAGTGGCATAGTGCCAATTTTCAGTGGAAAAAACTAAGGGACAGCATTCAGGTCCTGAGTTCAAGCCCCAATATGGGGGGGAAAATGGGGTTACACTCTGCCCCCAAGCTATCTGATTTGTCCCCCCAAAAACAATTTTTTGCACATGTTAACAGCTGGCTGGGTCATTTGGAGCTTATGGATTTTTTTGTTTTGATAGTACTAAGATTTGAAATTAGGGCATCTTGTTAGACGGGTGCTTTGGCCATTTAATCAACACCCCTAGGTCTATTTGAGACAAGGGCCCTCTTAAAAGTCAATTTGGGTTGGGTGAGGTGGCTCACACTTGTAATCCTAGCTACTCTGGAGGCTGAGAACTAAGGACTGCAGTTCAAAGGCAGTTCAGGCATTACCTCCAATTAATCACTAGAAAACAGGAAGTGGGACTGTGGCTCAAGGGGTAGGGCAGTAGCCTTGAGCTGAAGAGCTCAGGGATGGCACCCAGGCTCAGAATTCAAGCCCCATGACCAAAAAAAAAAAAAAAAAAAAAAAAGTCGGGCCGGGAGTTTGGCCTAGTGGTTAAAGTGCTTGCCTAGCATGCATGAAGACCCGGGTTCGATTCCTCGGTACCACATACATAGAAAAAAGCCGGAAGTGGTGCTCAGGCTCAAGTGGTAGAGCTCTAGCCTTGAGAAAGTCCAAGGACAGTGCTCAGACCCTGAGCTCAAGCCCAGGACTGGCAAAAAAAAAAAAAAGTCAACTTGGGGTTGGGAATGTGTCTAGTGGTAGAGTGTGCTTCCTTAGTATGCATGAAGCCCTGGATTCCACTCCTCAGTACCACGTAAACAGAAAAAGCAAAAAGTGGCTCTGTGGCTCAAGCAGTAGGATGCTAAGCTTAAGCAACAGAAGCTCAGAAACAGTGCCCAGGTCCTGAGTTCAAGCCCCACAACTCTCCCTCCCAAAAAGAAAATAATAATTTGAGGCTCTTGGGACTAACAGCAATGTACAAGTGTAGCATTTTAATTTTGTTGGTCATGGGGTTTGAACTCAGACTTTCCTACCCAGGGTGTCTTCAAACCATTATTCTCAGATACCAGCCTCCTGAGTAGCTAGGATATATGTAGGCATGAGCTACCGTTGTGTAGCTAAATTGTGACATTTTATGACATTGGCCATTCTGAGTCTGTCAGGTGTGGGATGGAGGGGGGAGGGGGGAGAGTGGAGAGGTTCATCTTAACCTCTCAATGTCCAAGATGTCCTCATCTAAAGGCAACTGCTTGTCCAGTGGCCATTCTTTGTATGCAGTGATTGCACATGTTGACCACCCATTCCATGGCAGGAGCCATCTCCTTAGTAACAATCAGCAGAGTCCCCAGGTCTCACCCAGTGTCTCTCAGGCACAATTGCCTCTGGGATGAAATCTCTGCCTTTGTCAAAACCACAATGAACTCAGAGAAGCTTCTGGAGTGACTGGATCCAAGACCTGCAGCCTTCACGCTCTGCCTATTTCTATTCTCCATTCCTCCAAGAACCTTTATTTTATTCTCTCAGTAATTTTTTTTTTTTTTTTTTTGCCAGTCCTGGGCTTGAGCTCAGGGCCTGAGCACTGTCCTTGGACTTTCTCAATGCTAGAGCTCTACACTTGAGCCTCAGCACCACTTCTGGCTTTTTTTTTGTATGTATGTGGTACCAAGGAATCGAACCCGGGTCTTCGTGCATGCTAGGCAAGCACTTTAACCACTAGGCCAAACTCCCGGCCCTCTCAGTAATTTTTTTTTGGAGGGGATGCGGGTCCTGGAGCTTCCATTTAGGGCCCTGGGCTTCTTTGGCTCAAGGATAGTATTTTACAACTCGAGCTACAGCTCCACTTTCTGCTTGTTTTTTTTTTTTGTTTTTTTTTTTTTGTCCAGTCCTGAGCTTGAGCTCAGGGCCTGAGCACTGTCCTTGGACTTTCTCAAGGCTAGAGCTCTACCACTTGAGCTTCAGCACCACTTCCGGCTTTTTTTCTATGTATGTGGTACCGAGGAATCGAACCCAGGTATTCATGCATGCTAGGCAAGCACTTTAACCACTAGGCCAAACTCCCAGCCGATTTCTGCTTGTTTTTAATAGTCCAATGGAGATAAATCTCCAAGTTCTGGGAGGTTAGAGGAGGCAAAGTGCATGAGGAAAGATGATCAACCTGCCTGGTGACCAAGGACCAACATGGAGCCAGGCCTCCCTCTGCTGCCAAAAAGCGGAATCACCAACCCTGGCAAAGGCACGCAGATCTCCCAAGGGGCCAACTAGCAACTCAGGAGGCGCCCGCAGGCTCCAGATGGGACTGCCACGTGGGCCAAGATCTCACAGCAAAGCCACACCAGACGCATCCCAAGGTGAGTTCGAATCCCGGGTGCCCCTGGGGAAAAGTCCCGTCATCGTTTGGTCCCACTGGAAACATTCACACTTCAGACGGAACAGAGGACACAGCGCCAGTTACAGACTGGGGTTCAAATGGAAGACGCTCTCCAGAATTAAAGCCACAGCAGACTAACCCACGTGTGCGGAAGGCTCCGCCCCCCAGGCGCTTACGTCTATCTCAGCCCTCCCGGAAGTTACGCCTAGGCTTCTGCGCTTGCGCACGCAAACCTGGACCCCCCCCCTCCCGTGGTGGCCGGTGCCGCGGTCTACACGCATGCGTGCCAAGGACGCGCTTGCGCAGTACGGAGGTGCTGCCGGGACGCGGTGACCCTGAAGTGTTCCGACTTGGTCCGCGATGCTGAGCAAGTTTCTGGGCCCGCGCTACCGGGAGCTGGCCAAGAACTGGTGAGGTTGTCTTCCGATTCCACTCTGCGCCCCCGCTGGCCGGGCCCCCCCCGCCTTGTTAGTGTTTGCTGTTTGAGGCTGGGACAAGGTGAAGCACTCCGTCCCGGTGCGCTCCCAAGGCAGCCTCGCCCCGGGGCTGAGCTACTTCGAGCCTCAGTTTCCCTGTCTAGCCTGGTGACTAGTGCTGGTTGTGAAGGACCTAACCCAGAAAGCGTGGGCCCCGGCTCCACCACGGGGGCTCCGCAGCGCGGTGCAGCCAGACTGCAGGCCGAGGATTTGGGCCCTGGCCTTGGGCTTTCTCAAGGCTAACGCGCTTACCACTTGAGCCACAGCACCTCTTCCGGCTTTTTCTTGTGCATGTGGTACCAAGGAAATCAAACCTAAGGCTTCATGCGTGCCTGGGGTAAGCACTCTGCCACTAGGCCACGCAACAATGTGTGTGTGGGGGGGTGGCTGGGACTTGAACTCAGAACCTGGACACTGTCCCTGGGCTGCTTCTGCTCCACCACTTGAGCCACCTCGCCACACTTCCCGCACGTTGGTGGTTAATTGGAGATAAGTATCTTAAGGACTCCCCGCCCTGCCCCAGTCCTGGGGTTTGAACTCAGGGCCTGAGTAGTGAGTGTCGTTGGGCTTTTTCCTCAAGGTAAGCACTCTGCCACTGGAGCCACAGCACCACTTCTGGCCGGTCTATGTACGTGGTACCGAGGAATCAAATCCGGGTCTTCATGCATGCCAGGCAAGCGCTCTACCACTAGGCCACACTCCTGCCCAAGCTGATTTCAAACGTGATCCTCGGAGCTCAACCACCTGAGTAGTTAGCATTACAAGCTGAGCCAGCCACACCTGTCTCTTCAGTGTTTTGTTGTTTTAAGGAAACATGAGAGCTAGAACTGGACTATCCCTGTACCCACATGGAAGGTGGCATGGGATTGTGATGACTTCAAGGAGCTTGTGAACCAATGGCCTCCTCTTCTTGTCCTTGCAGGATGCTAAGCATATTTTGCAATGGGGTTAATCGCCAGAGGAAGGCCTTGTGGGCGTAAGCAAAGTCCCTGGCCTGCTTGGCTCATTCCTATCTGTGCCTGGGTAGAGCTGTACCCACCTCTCATTCGCAGTCAGCAAGCTTTTGTGGTGTGTGTACCCATGCTTGTGTGCATGCTATTACTGAGGCACTGTACCACATGAGCCAGACCGCTTGCAGTTTTGGGCTGATTAATTGGAGATAGGAGTCTCCCAGACTTGCCTTCCCCCAGCTGGCTTCAAACCATAATCCTTAGTACTCATCCTCTTGAGTATAGGTTTACAAATGTGAGCCACTAGCTCCCAGCTGTCAGCAAGCATTTATCGAGCACTTACTGTGTACTGAAAATGTAAACTGTTCCTACGTTCCTGTTGGTAGAGGGAAAAAAAGACATGAGGACTGTAGAGTTTAAATAATAAAGTTGGGGAAGGCTACGTTGTAGGTACTGTTAGGTCTGGTTGGCTTCAACCAGTATAAGGCAAGAGTGACAAGGAAGGAACAATTAAGCTGGGCACTAGTTGCTCACACTTGTGATCCTAGCTAATCATAAGGCTGAAATCTAAGAATCTTGGTTGGAAGCTGGCTGGGGCAGAAAAGTGTACAAGACACTTATCTCCAATTAACCACCAGAAAACTGGAAGTAGCATGTGGCTCAAAGTGGTAAGAGTGCTAACCTTGAACACAAAGAGTTTAGGGACAGCACTCGGGCCCAGAGTTCAAGCCCCATGACTGACAGAAAGAAAGAAAAAAAGCCAGCAACAATGTTCATTGTCTGATGGGTTCCCAAGGCACATCTGAGTTAAATCCTTAATCAGGGTCATTCTTTCGCTCCAAATTTAGCACTAGGGTAGGTGGGGACCCCTAGGGTGGAAGCCACAGCCTTTTTTTTTTTTCTGGTCCTGAGCCTTGAACTCTGCTTTTGCTCAAGGCTAGCACTCTATTGCTGACATCACTCTATCCTCACTTCAGCTTTTTCTGTGATTAATTAGAGATAAGAATCACATGGACTTTCCTGCCTAGGCTAGCTTTTAACCATGATCCTCAGATCTCAGCCTCCTCAGTAGCTAGGGTTACCGACATGAGCCACCAGCACCCAACAGTCACAGCCTTTTTACAGCTCAGTCCAGGAAGTGACATCCATCCCTCTGCCGTGTTGTGTTGCTTAGACGTGAATCCCTGGCACACTGTGGGTATTAGAACATGACACTACTCTGTCTTCCCAGATAGCGTTGGCAACTGGGTGCCAAACTAGCCCTTGGGGAGACCCTAGTAGTATGTGCTGCAGTGGACAAAGTGGTCTCAGAAAAAAAAATAGGGCATGTGAGGCCACGAGTTTGGCCTAGTGGTAGAGTGCTTGCCTAGCATGCACAAAGACCTGGGTTCAACTCCTTGGTACCACATACACAGAAAAAAAAAAAGCCAGAAGTGGTGTTGTGACTCAAGTGGTAGAGCTCTAGGTCTTGAGAAAGCCCAAGGACAGTGCTCAGGCCCGGAGTTCAAGCCCTAGGACGAGCCCTCCCTCCCCCCCCCAAAAAAAAAAATGACATGCTGGATTCTGGTGATTCATGTCTATAATCTAGCTACTCAGGAAGCTGAAACCTGAAGATCACTATTCAGAGCCACAGTAGAGAGAAAAGTCTGTGGGACTCTTTATTTCCGACACAAAGCCAGACATAGAAGGGTAGACCAAATGGTAGAGGACCAGCCTTGAGCAAAAGATTCTCAGTGAGTCCATGAGGCCTTGAGTTCAAGCCCCATTTCTGGCACAAAAAAATTATTAATATTATTATTGTTAATACGACTTAGTGCCTCCATGCTGTGTGTCTTCACATGAGTGACGACTCCTGTTTGGCTTCTTTCCCAGTGACCGTGAACTCCCTCAGGCATGCTGTTTGAGAAAAAGACGTCTTACATTCAGATAATGGCTTTCACCAAAGCCGTGGCAAGCTTGCTTTTTTTTTTTCACCATTATGTTGATGTGATTAGTTATATCCTGTTGTACATGTGCATCAACATGGTACACTATAAATATATAGTCATGTGTTGATCAAAAACAAGGGCTAGGGCCCAGGAGCATGGCCTAGTGGTGGTAGAATGCCTACCTAGCATGCATGAAGCCCTGGGTTCAATGCTTTGGTATCACATACCCAGAAAAGGCTGGAAGTGGTGCTGTGGCTCAAGTGGTAGAGAGCTAGCCTTGAGCTGAAAAGCTGGGGACAGCTCCCTGGCCCTGAGTTCAAGCCTCTAGACAGACAGAAAAAAGAGGATAGGGGGCTAGAGTCGGATGCTAAGTGGTTCATGCCTGTAACCCTAGCTACTTGGAAGCTGAGATCTGAGGATTGTGCTTCAAAGCCAGCCTAGGCAAGAAAGTCCATAAGACTTTATTCCCAGTTAACCACTAGAAAACCAGAAATTGCCCTGTGGTAGAGTGCTAGCCTTGACCAAAAGAGCCCAGGGAGAGAGCTCAGAGATAGCACCCGGGTACTGAGTTCAAGCCTTGTGGTGACAGAAGCAAGAGGGAAGTTGCTGGTGGGGAATATATGGTCAGCACCCATCTACCTGGCATGCTCAAGTCCTTGGGTTTGTTCCTAACAATATAAAACAGCTTAATGAGAACCCCCATGTGAAATCAGACCGGGGTGTAGGTACTTAAACAGAGGCCCAAGGCCACACTCAGAGATCGCTCTCGGGGAGCAGCTCTGGGCTAGGTGACCCTTGTCCCAAACCAGAGCTTCCTGAGGAGAGGTGGACAGATCACAGAGCTCTTGGGAAGCCTCGGCTGGCACCCAGGTATGGGCAGGAGATGGTCTTGAGTAGACTCGCCTCCCCCTGTCATTGCAGGATCCCCACAGCCAGCATATGGGGCAGCGTGGGTGCTGTGGGACTGGTGTGGGCCACTGACTGGCGGCTGATCCTCGACTGGGTACCGTACATCAATGGCAAGTTCAAGAAGGATGATTAATTAGCCTGTGAGGTCCATCTGGTGAGCAAAGCCCTTGGCTTGAGGGTTGACCAAGAAGGTGTGGAGGGGGAAGAAAAGGATCTCAAACTCACAGGGCTTGGCTACCCATCTGGTAGCACCAAGCTATCAACCCTACCCTATGATGTGGCTCCTCCGAGCTGTACAGCCCCGTTCATCCATGGAAGTTGCTCAGAGCATGTACTCAGTTTGCATTCCAGTTCTGGGCTGGGTGAAGATGACCCATTTACAGGTGGGCAGGTTGAGGCCAACCCCTTCTACCATCTCCCTGCATTCGTGTATTTCCCATGGCCGCACTGATGGCTGTACCTCTATGATTTCATTGGCCACATGACAGGCTGTGTGCATACCATTCACACCCCCATTTACAGTAGGGATTCTGTGCCCCAGGGCTAGTCAGCTCATTTGAACCTGCCCCCCCCCACAAGCCCACCCCCACTCCCCCCGCCCCCGGCTCCATGTCTGCACCTAGAGCTGGGAACCATCAGTGGATTTGGTGTGTCTTTTGCTTAGAGTTGTATGTCATTGTGGTATTCCTCTGCTGCCTGTGCAGCCAGCTCACTAAGCCTTGTCCCCTCCCCCAGATGTCTGGCAGTGTCAACTCTTCCTGCTCTCTCAGGAACACCCTGAGCCCTGGTGATGGATGGAATGGATGGATACCAACGAAATCCACAGCACGCTGGTGTTCTAAAGAGCGTAGTATTAAACTACTGTGAAACCCTCTTGGCCTGAATCTTGTGGTATCCCTGCCCTCAGATTTGGGTAACCCCCCAAATCCTTTCCACTCCAAAAGTTTTCCAGGGCCATCAGTGTTGGCTCGTTTCAACTATTTAGCAAGTAATAATTGCACAGTAGCCAGGCTCCAGTGGTTCACACTAGCTACTCAGGAGGCTGACATCTAAGGATCAAAGTGTGAAGCCAGCTGCGGGACTCTTAACTCCAATTAGCTACTAAAATTTAATCTTAGCTAGCTACTCAGGAAGCTGAGATCTGAGAATCATAGTGGTTCGAAGGAAAGTCCATGAGACTCATTTCTAATAAACTACTCAGGGAGTGTGGCCTAGTGGTAAAGTGCTTGCCTAGCATGCACAAAAACCCTGCGTTCAATTCCTTGGTACCCCCTACACAGAAAAAGCTGCAAGTGGTGCTATGGCTCAAATGGTAGCACCCTAGCCTTGAGAAAGCTTAAGGACACTGCTCACTCAGTCCCCGAGTTCAAGCCCCACGACTGGCAAAAAAAAAAAAAAAAAAAACTAAGAAAAAGCCAGAAGTAGTGCTGTGGCTCAAGTGACAGGGTGTCTACTTTGGGTAGAAAAGCCAAGCAAGGATCTGAGGTTTTGAAATCAAGCCTCAGGCACCCAAAGTAAAAAGAACTTGGATGGGGCCGGGAGTTTGGCCTAATGGGTAAAGTGCTTGCCTAGCATGCATGAAGACCCGGGTTTGATTCCTTGGCACCACATATATAGAAAAAAGCTGGAAGTGGTGCTGAGGCTCAAGTGGTAGAGCTCTAGCCTTGAGAAAGTCCAAGGACAGTGCTCAGGCCCTGAGCTCAAGCCCACGACTGGTAAAAAAAAAAAAAAAAAAAAAAGAAGAACTTGGATGAATGAATTCAAGCCTCGGTATCAAAATAGACTCACACACAAACACGTGCAACACTACACGGTACCCTGTGCCATAAATAGTTTTTTGTTGTTTTTTTGTTTTTTGCCAGTCCTGGCACTTGAACTCAGGGCTTAGACACTGTCCTTGGGCACATTTTGCTCAAGTCTAGCACTCTGCCACTTGAGCCACCGCGCCACTTCTGACTTTGTATGTGGTACCGAGGAATTAAACCCAGGGCTTCGTGCATGCTAGACCAGCACTCCACTAAGCTACGCTCCTGGCCCCTTTATTATTTTTTTATTTATATTTTTTATTTTTTATCAGTTATGGAGCTTGAACTCAGGGACTGGGCACCATCCCTGAGTCCTTTTGCTCAAAGCTAGTTCTCTGCCACTTTGTGCCACAGCTCTAATTCCAGTTTCTTGGTGGTTAATTGCAGATAGGAAAGTCTCATGGACTTCCCTGCGTGGGCTGGCTTTGAACCACAATCCTCAGATCTCAGCCTCCTGAGTAGCTAGAATTACAGGCATGAACCACCAGTGCCCAACTTAGTTTTTAGGTACAGACCTACATTAAGTCCACACCAGCCACTTTTTTTATTATTATATTGGTCCAGAGATGGAATTCAGGCCCTGGTGCTTACAGTCACTCTACCGCTTGAGCTGCATCCATGTTTGCAGGTAAGCTTTGGCCTCAGGTACCATAAACAAGCTGGTTGCCTGCCAGTGAGCCACTGGCTGAGATTACAGGAGGCTGAGATAATGAGGATCAAGTCATGAAGTCTTTGAGACTACCAAAAAGTCAGAACTGGAACTGTGGCTCAAGTGGTAGAACGATAGCCTTGAGTGAAAAAGCTAAGGGACAGTGCCAAGGCCTTGAGTTCAAGCCCCAATACAAGCACCCAAACAAACAGTAGCAGCTGCAGCACTGTGCTGTACTTTCCATACTCTTCTGCTATCTTCATGTCACTCCACATAGATAACCAAGTTATCCCTGTATCCCAGCCAGCATCCACTAACCTGTTAGGAAATTCTGTTCATGTCATCTATTATTACAGTGGTCTTGTAGTAACATCAGATCTGTGTCTGGCATAAATGAGGGTCATTTCTTAGTGCTTCTACCCACAACTCTGCAAAGCCACCCCCCTGCCTTTCACTGACCATTCCAGTCCCCAAGAGAAACTCAAACATCAAGGCCAGTTCAGGCAAAAATTTAAGAAGACTCCATCTCAACTACCAAGTTCAATATGGTGAGGGGCATCAGAGGTGAAGAGCAAGATAGAAGGGTGAAGAAATGGTGCTGACACTCAAGAGGTAGAGGGCTGACCTTGATCACAAACAGGCTCAAGGACAGTGCCCAGGCCCTGAGTTCAAGCCTCACAACCTACCATAAAAAAAAAAAAAGTAAACTGGGCACTGATGGCTCATGCCTGTAATTCTAGCAACTCAGGAGGCTGAGATTTGAGGATCCCAATTCAAAGTCAGCCCAGGGAGCAAAGTCCATGAAATTATTTCCAGTTAACCACCAAAACACTGGAAGTGGAGCTGTGGCAAAGTGGTAGAGCACTATCCTTGGAACAAAAGAGCTCAAGGACAGCACTCAAGCCCCACGACTGACCCCCAAAAAAACCAAACGGGTGGCCTAGCAAAAAAAAAAACATCTAAAAAATATGAGGTCCTGTCAAAAATAACTAAAAAAAAGGCTGTAAGCTCTTCCTGCGACTCAAGTTTTAAGAGTACCTACCTACTAAGTGGGAGGCCCTGAGTTCAAGCCCCCCATACTGGAGAGGGAGGGAGGATACAAAGCAATACTCAACCCATCTGTGTCACAGCCCTTCTGACTTTTTTAGAAATTTAGTGGAGATAAAAAGTCCCACAGACTTTTCTATTTCCGCTGACTTCAAACAGATCCTCAGATTTCAGTTTCCTCAGTAGCTAGGATTACAGGTGTGAGCTACCAGTGCCAGCTTTCATTTTTCTTAGATACTAGGGATGGAACCCAGGGGCTTATATTCTTCAGGCAAATTTCTTCCTGAACTGCACCCTAACCCCAGAAGATCTACATCCATCCATGGGATGGAGGATGTCATTCCCTTTGCAGACCCCTGTACAATGTGGATATGTGAGCTGCCGTCTTGGTCTCTCAATAGAGACCCTTGTATAGACTTGTAGCTTTCAGGGGTCCTCATAACTTTCCTTGGTGGGGAGGGTGTGGAGACCAAGGAAGCTGCTCAGAACCTGCAGTGCCCACGACGCCCATCCAAAGAGTGGCTGGATTCTGTGCCCACAGTGCTAAGCAGACCTTCAGGCCAAGTTTTGTCCAGGAAGCCATCATGAGTCAGGAACCCCGTTCCACTAGCCAGGCTGGGAGGACAACCTGGGCCCTAGAGGTTAACTTCCTGAGAGGAAGTGAGTGGAGCTGGGTTTCTGAGCAGCTGCTCCAGACATTTGCCTATTTTGGAACTTCATACTTGAGACCAAATTCCATGATTCAACACCATGTGTGTGTGTGCGTGTCTGTGTGTCCATTGTGGGCCTTGAAAGTCTCACAGAAGCCGAGCACCGGTGGTTCATGCTTGTAATCCTAACTACTTAGGAGGCTGAGATCTGAGGATTGAAGTTCAAAGCCAGTCTGGGTAGGAACGTCTCAAAGAGACTCCAATTAACCACCAAAAGACCCAAAGTGGCTCAAGTGGTAGAGCACTAGGCTTGAGCTAAAGAGCTCAGGGGCAGCACCCAGGTCCAGAGTTCAAGCCCCATAACCAATCAAAAAAAAAAAAAGTATCACAGACTTGCCTGCCTTGGTTAGTTTAGAACCATGATCCTCGGATCTCAGCCTCCTGAGTATCTAGGATTACAGGCGTGAGCCACTGGTCAACACCTTTTGTGTGAGCATGTGCCAGCACTGGGGTTTCAACTCAGAGACTCCTGCATTGCTGAGCTGGAGTTCAACTGCTTGTTTCAAGCCTTCAGCCCAGCTATGTGTACATGTGTGGCTAACAACTTGGGGCTTTCATTCAGAGACAAGACACTGTCCTTATAGGTCTTTGGGGCTCAGGTCTGGTGGAGGGGACTAGAGATACTGATGAAATTCTACTTGAAGAAAGGGACTAGTCAGGTGCCAGTGGTTCATACCTAAATCCTAGCTACTCAGGAGACTGAGAGCTGAGGATATCAGTTCAAAGCCAACCCAGACAGGAAAGTCTGTGAGATTATCTCTAACCACCAAAAAGCCAGAAGTGGAGCTGTGGCTCAAATGGTAGAGCACTAACCTTGAGCACAAAAGCTAGGGGACAGGACTCAAGCCCTGAGTTCAAGATCCAGGGCAAGCACAAAAAAAAGGTCGGGGAGGGCAGTGAAGCTAGGCTCCCAAGAAAAGCTTCCTTCCTTCAAACATGCACTCATATTTTTTTGCTCAAGAATAAATCTTTACTACCTACTTGAGCAATAGCTCTGCTTCCAGCTTTTTGGTAGTAAAAGATAAGTGTCTCAAGGACTTTGCTGCTTAGGCTGACTTTGAATTCAACCCTTTGAATAGCTAGATGAAATGCATCTGGCATCTGGTTCTTACTCTGTTGTATAGAACAAATTGTTGCCCAAATCTAGAATCACACATAAAAGCCAAGTAAAATCTGGGAATGTGGCTTTGTGGTAGAGTGCTTGCCTAGAATGCACGAAGCCCTAGGTTCGATTCTCCATAAGGAGAAAAAAACAGGAAGTGGTGCTGTGACTTAAGTGCTAGGCTTGAGCAAAAGCAGCTCAGGGAAAGTGCCCAGCCCCTGAGTTCAGGACTAACAAACAAAAAGAAAGAACTTTAAGTTAAATTGGCTGATATTTTGATCATCTTTGATCTAAGAAAGCCAAATGTCAGCACCAGGGCAACTTCTCCAGCTGACTGAATAGGCACAGAATACTCTTACCTCTGTGTGTCAGTCTGTGCCTATTCAGTCAGCTGGAGCAAGCCGGAGTGACTCCCTGGCTCCCATGAGGTGCTGTGGGAGCACAGCTCCCCAAAAAAAGGGCTGGCGTCCTCAAGGAGAGGGCTGCGCTAAAGGAGAGCCTGGAGAGAAGTGTTCAGATTCCAGGATTCTCAGAGTGGTATGTCCAAAGTAGCTTGGTGGTATGCTCAGCAACGCTCAAGGGCCTGGATTAGATCCTTCCCACAGCGAGGGTGACAGAAAGGCCTTCGTAAATTATCTTTTAGTTGAAAGATAATTTAAAAACACTATCTGTACTATATCCGTCTAGTATACAAATTATATATATACATCACACACACACACACACACACACACACACACACACACACACACACACACACACACACACACACACACACACGAAGAGGCCGGGCGCTGGTGTCTCAGACCTGTCAACCTAGCCTGTAAACGCAGGAGGCTGGGAATATCTGTGGCTCAAGTGGTAAGCGCCATCAGCCTCAGGGAGAGCGCCCAGGCCCTCAGTCCCAGCTCCAGGAGCGCACGTGCACGCGCGCACACGCACGCGCGCGTGGACTTTGAATCCACAGAGACTGGAGGCGAGGAGACCCAGGCGCAGCGGAGCGTCGCGGTTCCAGCCCTGGAAAAGCGCTCCCCGCCAGGTGTCACACGCACCTGACAGGTGTCCTAGCCTCCCGCCCCGCGCGGGAACAGCAGCCCCCTGGGGCGGGCACGCGCGGGGCCGAGGGCACGCGCGGGGCCGAGGGCGCGCGCCCTCCCATCGCAGCGGCCCTGCCCCTCCGCGCGCGCCGATTGGCCCCTTCGGCGAGGAGCCGGGCCTGCGGGCGGCCGGGGCGGGGCGGGCTCTGCGGCTGCGCAGACGAACCCCTGGCCCCGCGCGCGCGGGCGGGTGGGCGGAGCGGCCCCCCGAGCGGGGGCTGGCGAGCGCGGGGAGGGGGCCGAGAGGGAGGCATAGCCGGCGCACGCCCGGCTGGGGGCAGAGGGCGGGGGCCCGTGGGCTGGAACAGCCGCGACAAGTGGTGGCGGTGGAAGGCGGCTGAGGCGGCGGCGACGGTGGCGAGCGGGGGTCGCGGCGGCGGCGGCGGCGGCGGCAGCGGCGGCGGCAGGCCCGGAGGCGGGCCAAGGAGCCGGGCGCGATGGAACGGAAGAGGTGGGAGTGCCCGGCGCTCCCGCAGGGCTGGGAGAGGGAAGAAGTGCCCAGAAGGTCGGGGCTGTCGGCCGGCCACAGGGATGTCTTTTACTATAGGTGAATGAGCGCCCCGGCCGCGCAGGGCCCCAACGGGCGCCTCCCAGCGGCCTCTGCGGCGTCTTGGGCGCCCCTACCTAGGGCCAGGGCCAGGGCCAGGGCCTCGGCTGCGCGCGTGCGCCGTGCGTGCGTACGCGCGTGCGTCCCGCGGACGAGCCGGCCAGCTCGGCGGGCGACGACCCAGTGCGCGTGCGCCCAGCCTGCCGTGCGGCCGCGTGGTTGCGCGGGACGGGCGGCAATGGGAGCTTTTGTTCCGACAGTCGCTGTGACCGCGCGCTCTGGGCGAGGGGCGCCGGATCGTGTCCAGACGCTGCTGGGAGGCGGGGGTGGGGGGTGGCTGGGCTCTCTTTTTGGTCCCCTTAGGGGGAGCTACCCGGCTCGTTGGAATGATCGGTGGCAAGTCAGCTTGAAAATGCCAGTTCCCGGGCCCCATCCCCAGTGGCATGGTCACTTGGGTCCCTTGGTGGATCGTGCCGAGCCGGTCGGAGGCTGGAGCCAGAACCCTCCGGCCCCAGCTGGGGAGGAGGGACTGCTCTTCACTTGGGAGAGACAGCTGGGGAACCCTCTTGGCTGAACAAAGAGTTAGATGCAGGTCTCCAGCTCTGACAGCTAGCACCTGCTGCTGTGTCGCCTTCTGAATGATTCTTTTCTCCGGGCTGGGGACAAACCCAGGGCCCCTCAGTCCTGCCAGGCAAACAGTTAACAGCTGCACCTCAGCTTGAAAGGCGCTGTTCTTCCAAGCCAAGTTGGTTTTTTTTTTTTTTAATTGTTTTTGTGCTGGTATTGAGCCTTGGAATGCTGGGCCTGGGAAGCTGTCCGTGAGGTGTTTTTTTGCACAAGACTGGTGCTCTTACCATGTAAGCCACACCTCCACTTGAGATTTTTTTTTTTTTGGATAGTTCATTGGAGATAAGAGACTCTGGAGCTTTCCTGCCTCACCTGGCTCCAAACTGCCACTAGATCTCAGCCTTCTGAGTAGCTAGGATTACAGATCTGAGTCACCAGTGCCAACAGCTTTAATGGTTCCCTTTGAGTTGCTTTCTTGTTGGGATGCCTGCAGAGTGCCAGCTGGGCAGGAACTGGCCAGGGCAGTGCAGTAGAGCTGACGAGGGACAGCTTCTGGCTCCATGCTAAGTTGAGCCTGCAGAACTGTGTTCCTTTGATGTTTTTCCGTTGTTCTTGTTTGGAGATATAAAGTGAGAGGCATTTTATGTGTAAAAGGGTAAGGACTCATCTTAGACAAGCTTAGCTTGTCTTCCAAAAAGTACAAGGATAGCAAAAGCAGTATGGGACTGTTAGCCCCTGAAGTGGTGTATAATAAGCTGGGACCTTGTAATTTCAAATGTGATCATTTCAGGTAGGGCTGTAAACAGTGTGTTAGGGTCCCTATGTGCATTCTCTATTGCAGCCCTGCCCTGTTTCTATGAGTTTCCTCTTTTACTGTTTTGTCAAAGCGGTAAGGCTCTATCCTCTTGGACAAGGGATAGGCCTGCTATGAACATGCAGGAGAGGGCAGTAGAGAAGGAGGAGGAATGATCCAGGCAATGGGGCAAAGGCTTGGGAGACTTGAAACTGGCTGCAACTTGACTTGGACCAAGCCCAAATTGCCTACCCTGGAGCTTCGAGGTATTCATGTCTGAATGACAGTCCCCTCTCCCAATTCAAGCCCTGCACACAGCCATTTAGTTACAGGAAAAGATGCAAGTGAACTGAAGAGAAGGGATTTTACCCCCGAGAGGCATGGGTCTGGTGTACTTGGCGCATGACTGAAGGGTAGATGTGAGAGAACTCAGATTGTTCTTGGTACACTTGCGCAGTCTTTTTCATTAAATCTGTTCATTCTTCAATACAATGCCAGGGAAATCTTTCTGTGTCAGTGCAAATCTGCATAACCCTGTGAAAAAAAATCACATTCTAAGCTGGGTGCCAGTAGCTCATGCTTATAATCCCAGCTACTCAAGAGGCTGGGATCTAAGGATTGCAGTTCAAAGCCAGCCCCAACAGGAAGGTCCAGGAGACTTACCTCCAATTAATCACCAAAAAGCTGGAACTGGAAGTAAGGCTTAAGTGGTAGAATACCAGCCTTAAGCACAAAAGCTGAGGGACAGTGCCCAGGCTCTTGGGTTCAGGCCCCAGGTCTAGCACACAAATTACAGTGTAATTCAAGTTTCATAGCTCAACTTGAAAAAGTTGTTATTACAAAGGTGATATACAGAGGGGTTACAGTTAACTTACAGTTAACTTGATGTGTGCAGTGCAGTGGCTATTATGACATGAACAGGCTTGTTCAGCCACAACCCCTGTCTTCCATAACATTCGCATCACCCCCAAAAAGAACTACCATTCCCATTGGTATTCCCCACCTCCCCACTATTCATTTTTCTGCTTTGAATTTGTTTTGTAATGACTTTGTTGAAGTAATATGTATACAGTGCAGTTTGTTTACCTCTTGAAGTGTGCAAGGCATGGGTTTTGTAACATGTCCACAAATAATGTGCAGCCACACAGATTGACTTTGTTGGTCCTGGGGCTTGAACTCAGAGCCTGGGTGCTGTCCCTGGGCTTTTTTTTTTTTTTTTTCCCTGCCCCCTTCAGTCATGGGGCTAGAACTCTGGGCTTGGGCTTCGTCCCTAAACTCTTCAGCTCAAGGCTAGTGCTTTACCAATTGAGCCAGCACACCACTTCAGTTTTTCTGGTTAATTGGAGATAAGAGTCTCTCAGGATTTTTTTTGCCAAGACTGGCTTTGAACCTTGATCCTTAGATCTCAGCCTCCTGAATAGCTAGGATTACAGGCGTGAGGCACTAGCACCCAGCTGCCTCCTCTTCCCCCTCCCCTCCGTTGGCTTTTTTTTTTTTTTTTGGTCGGTCATGGGGCTTGAACTCTGGGCCTGCACACTGTCCCTGAGTTCTTCAGCTTAGGCTACCGCCCTACCCCTTGAGCCACAGCACCACTTCCTTCCTGGACTGGCTTTAAGTCTGGATTCTTACATCCTTACACCCTATCCTGAATAGCTAGTATTCAGGCCTCTGGCTCCCAACCAGATTCAGTTTTATATTTTTCATTATTCCAGAAAGAAGCCCTGGACTCTTCCTTAACTCCCAGTGCCCTGTGTTCCTGCAGGCCTCTAAAAAACCACATATGCCTGAACCCCACCAGGCCCTTGCACAGAGTTCTATCTTTGGCCTGTTAGGATGTGGAATGTAACTTCCAAGGATTAATGTACTATCCAGTACATTATCCCAGAGAAATCTGGGAAGATGTCATGAGAAACAATACCCCCCTCCCTCTCCCTCCCCCCTCTCTCCCTCCCCCTTCTCTTTCCCTCCCTCTCTCCTCGCCTTCCTTCCTTCCCTCCTTTCTCTCTCTCTCTCTTTCTTTCTTTTTTTCTTTCTGCACCTGAGGCCAGAATTCTGGCATAGAAGCTTTTTCTAGAGAAAGCACAAAGTGGAGCTACCCACCAACAGACTTATTAGTATGAGTAACTGGTTACTGAATTTGTAAGAGGCCCTGGCCTTCTGAGCACCACAGTGCTATTATTATTATCGTTTATTTTTGTTCATTGTAGGGCTTGAGCTCAGGGCCTGGATGCTTAAGGCTTGTACTCTACCACTTGAGCCACAGTGTCACTTCCAGTTTTTGAGTGGTTAATTGGAGCTAAGAGTCTCACGGGGCCTTTTCTGTGTCAGCTGGTCTTGAACCTCGATCCTCAGATTTCAACTTACTGAATAGCTAAGATTACAGGTGTGAGCCACTAGGTGACTGATAACTTTTTTCTTTTTTTTTGCCAGTCCTGGGGCTTGAACTCAGGGCTTGGGCACTGTCCTTGGACACTTTTACTGAAGGCTAGTGCTCTGCCACTTGAGTCACAGCACCTCTTCTGGCTTTTTTGTGTATGTGGTACCAAGGAATCGAACCCAGGGCTTCATGCGTGCTAGGCGGGCACTCTACCACTAGGCTGCGGCCCGGCCCTCTGATAACTATTTTTTAAAGACTCAGTGTGATTTGTCATGGGCTATTACAGTTCATCCATTTACATTCTGCTTGCAAGTCCTGGTTTTTTGTGTATTCAAAACCCATCACTACTGTCAACACCAAAACTTCCAAAGGAAGCTCCTTTTCTTCCCTAGCCGCTGGCACCAGGAATCCCATCCAGTCTGTGGACTTGCCTGCAGGATATGTCCCATCAGTGGAGCCTTTTGTGTCTGATTCCCACTGCCCATGGGTCCCTGGAGGTTCCCTGCCTGTGTCTCCTGCTCCTCTTAAGGCTGTGTGTTCCAGCCTGAGTAGACCGGGCTTTGTGTCACTTACCTTGGCTTGTCCCACCTTTTGAATGCAAGTGCAACTTCGGGGAGGATGCTTTCCCCACTTGAGGTGGAACTCTTATGTCCCAGCGGTCTCGCCATTTCCATGCTGGATGCTCTTGCATCCCTGTGCTAGCTATCTTGGGTCTGGTGCTGCCAGGAGACCACCCATGTGCCACCCATGTGTCTTCTGGAGAGGACAGGATGCCTGACAGAGCAAGCAGCGCCCTGTTTCCAATCCTGGACATCTGCAGGGGTTCTGGTCCCAGACTCCTCTCTAGGGCAGTGTCCCAGCCTCCAGCTCTGGAAAACCAGGTTGCAGTAGGCACTGAGAGTAGGTGGCTTAGAAGGGTAGAAGGGCATTCCTCCAGAACGGTGATGGGGAAAGGGCCCACGGGGGCTCCCCCAGACCCGACCAACCTGCCTCTACCCACAGCCCCAGCGGGAAGAAGTTCCGCAGCAAGCCCCAGCTGGCGCGCTACCTAGGGGGCTCCATGGACTTGAGTACCTTCGACTTCCGCACCGGCAAGATGCTAATGAGCAAGATGAACAAGAGCCGCCAGCGCGTGCGCTACGACTCCTCCAACCAGGTCAAGGTGAGCAGCGGGAGGGGAGATGTGGGCGGGGCCTCACCCTCAGGGGCGTGGCCTGGCAGAGCTGCCCCTTACAGGGTTGTTGGCAGGCGCTTGGCGAGGACACAGTCCCCGAGGCCTTGGAGCCTTGGCTGTGCCCGCCAGAGCCCCTGCCCTGCATGGTGGCCCTGGCTGAGCATGCGCCCGGTCCCCTTGGCCCGCAGTGGACCCCAGCCGGGGCCGCCCGCTGCAGCGCCTTGTCCCCGCAGGGCAAGCCCGACCTGAACACAGCACTACCCGTGCGGCAGACCGCATCCATCTTCAAGCAGCCAGTGACCAAGATCACCAACCACCCCAGCAACAAGGTGAAGAGCGACCCGCAGAAGGCAGTGGAGCAGCCCAGGCAGGTGAGCCCTGACGCATCTCTGAGAACCTTGTGGGCCCCTGGCCAGGCCCAGCCTGCTCTGAAAGCTTGTGGGTCCCACCCGCTTTTAAAAAGAAGTACCTAGGGCGGGGAGTTTGGCCTAGTGGTTAAAGTGCTTGCCTAGCATGCGCAAAGACCCCGGTTCAGTTCCTCGGTACCACATAGAAAAAAGCCGGAAGTGGTGCTGAGGCTCAAGTGGTAGAGCTCTAGCCTTGAGAAAGACTAAGGACAGTGCTCAGGCCCTGAGCTCAAGCCCAAAACTGGCCAAAAAAAAAAAAAAAAGAAGAAGTACCTAGCTGGTGCCAGTAGCTCACACCTGTCATCCTAGCTACACAGGATGCTGAGGTCTAAAGATCACGGTTCAAAGCCAGCCTGGGCATGAAAGTCCGTGAGACTCTTATCTCCAACTAACCACCAGAAAACCAGAAGTGGCGCTGTGGCTCACGTGGTAGAGCGCTAGCCTTGAGCTGAAGAATTCAGGAACCATGCCCAGGCCAAGTTCAAGCCTGAGTGACCAAAACAAGAACAAAAACAAAACAACAGAAAAAGGAGTACCTTCCTGTCTTGGGTATTTGAGCAGTCTTAGGCAGGTCCCCTGCGCCTCCTCCCACCGTGGTTGCTCCTCCCCGTCCACTCCAAAAACTTGGGCAGATGTATTAAATAAGGGTATGCTTAGATGACTCTGTAAACTGAGGAGCATTTGTGATTTCTGCATTCATTACAAATAGCTACTGAATACTTGGGTGTGATGCAGGAGCAGAGCAGGACAGGAAGAGAAAAAGGGGTGTGACCCCTCCCCCTTGGGTAAGGAGGTCCCAGGGCCTCCCCCCATAGGCTTGGCCCAGGGAATGTTGGTTCCCTTCTTGCACAGCCTGACAGACTGTGCTGCCCTTCTCCCCGGCAGCTGTTCTGGGAGAAGAAGCTGAGCGGGCTGAGTGCCTTTGACATTGCTGAGGAGCTGGTCAGGACCATGGACCTTCCCAAGGGCCTGCAAGGTGAGTCTGACTTCAGACACTTCCCCCTGGCTCAGAAGATGGAGCCAGGCCCTGGTGGTGTGTAAGGGGGTGGGGGGAGACCCTTTTACTTGAGCTTGGGGAGGAAGGTGGGAACAGGGTGAAACTTGTGTGGCCTGGGTCATGGAGGCACAGGGGGCACCCTGATTAGCCCTCTGGTGTCCTGAAAGACCTGTGGGAAGACAAACTCATAGTTTCATCCCTAGCACCAGTAGAAGGAAAACGCCTGCAGAGCTTTTGGTTTTTTCTCTAGCCTTGGAAGTCACACCCCTATTCTCAGTAAGGGGAGCCCTGAAACTGAAAATGGTGGCAAGCGGGAGCCTGTACTGGGCTTTTTCTGCTGCTTCCTGGGACCACCACATTAATGGCTCTCCTCCATCCTGGCAGGGGTGGGCCCCGGGTGCACAGACGAGACACTGCTGTCGGCCATCGCCAGCGCCCTGCACACCAGCACCATGCCCATCACAGGGCAGCTCTCGGCTGCCGTGGAGAAGAACCCTGGGGTGTGGCTGAACACCACGCAGCCCCTGTGCAAAGCGTTCATGGTGACCGACGAGGACATCAGGTAGGTGGTGCCCACCTGTGCTTCCCACCCCGCATCACCTGGTCTGCCCTATGTGGCTGCACTTTAGAACAGAAAGGGCCAGGCCCGGCTGCAAACTAGGAACCCTGGCTCTTGAGGAATGTGCTAGAAAGGAAGAGGATTCTTTCAGCTAGTGTTGGGATCTGAATAAAATGGTTTGGGGCACCTGCTTAAAGGCTCTTGGCAGTTTGTGGCTTTGGAGCACAGGATTTGGTGCCACCAGGGCTCAGGCTGTCTACTGGCTGGCTGTACCTTGGCCCTGCCTCTGGGTTGAAAGTCACATCACACTCCAGGAGGTGTGGGAGTAGAGAATGCCATCATGAGCTAAGTGACCCCTGCCTGTACTCCTAGCTACTTGGAAGGCTAAGATCTGAGGATCGAGGTACACAGCCAGCCTGGTCTAGAAAGTCAGTGAGACTCTTTCATTCCTATTAACTGCCAGAAAACCGGAAAGGGATCTATAGCTCCAAGTGGTAGAGCACTAACTTTGAGCATAAACATCTCAAAACAATACCCAGGCTCTGAAACCCAGCCACCAGCAAAAGAAAATGTAAAAAAAGAACAAGGTGTTTTAAATGGGATCTTTAAAAGCCATGTGGAACTTTTAGAAGTGTAAAACTGGCAGTGGATTTGGTAGACTCTCTGAGGCATGGATGGGACTGCAGGTGGTTCGATAGGAGCAAGGCAGCCACGATGTACCCAGCAAGGTAGGGCCTGCAGAGCCAGGAAGACAGGGCATGCCTGGGGGGTGGCAACCCAGAGGGACTGAGGAGTGGATTTTTACTAACCTGAAAAGGCAGAGCACTAAAGACAAAGAACACCCTAAAGCAGGCAGCAGAAGAGAAGACAGGCTGTGTAGGGGACTTGGTGATGGCCTCTCTTGATCAGTACTGGTCCCAGCCCCTGGAAGCCAAGAGGCCACACATTGCTCAGACAGAGCATGGGGCACATAGGTGTCTTGGCTTTTTTTGTTTTTTTTGGCTAGTAGTAGGACCTGAACTCAGGGCCTCAAGCTCTTACTTGGCATTTTCACTCAAGGCTGGTGTTCTAAAACTTTGAGCTGTACTTTCATCTCCCTCCTTTCTTTCTTTCCTTCCTTCTTTCTTTTCCTTCTTCCCTTCCCTCCTTCCACTCTCTCTTTTTTTTTCTTTCTTTTTTTTTTTTTTGCAATTCATGGGGCTTGAACTCAGGGCCTGAGCACTGTCCTTGGACTTTTCTCGAGGCTAGAGCTCCACCACTTGAGCGACAGCACCACTTGTAGCTTTTTTCTATGTATGTGGTACTGAGGAATCGAACCCTGGTCTTCGTGCATGCTAGGCCAGTACTCTATCACTAGGCCAAACTCCCGGCCTCTTTTTTTCTTTCTTGTCCTGGGGCTTGAAATCAATCTTAGATACTATCCCCTGTGCTTTTTTGCTCAAGGTTAGTGTTGTACCACTTGAGCTACAGCTCCACTTCCAGCTTTTTTTTTTTTTTTTTTTTTTGGTGAGTCATGGGGCTTGGACTTGGCCTGGGCACTGTCCTTGAGCTCTTAGCTCAAAGCTACCGCCCTACACTTGAGCCAAGCCCCACTTCCCATTTTCTAGGGGTTAATTGGAGATAAGAGTGTTAGATCCTGGCCAGGAGTTTGGCCTAGTGGTTAAAGTGCTTGCCTAGCATGTACGAAGACCTGGGTTCGATTCCTTGGTACCACATACATAGAAAAAAGCTGGAAGTGGTGCTGAGGCTCAAGTGGTAGAGCTCTAGCCTTGAGAAAGTCCAAGGACAGTGCTCAGGCCCTGAGCTCAAGTCCAGGACTGGCCAAAATAAAAACAACAAAATAAGAGTGTCAGATCCTTTTGTGCCCGGGCTGGCTTTGAACCTTGATCCTCAGATCTCAGCCTCCTGAGTAGCTAGGATTACAGGCAGGCGTCGGCTTCCAGCTTTTTTGGGCTGCTTAATTGGAGATAATAGTCTCACAGTCTCACTGACTGGCCTCAAGTCATGATCCTCAGATTCAGCCTCCTGAACAGCTAGGCTTACAGGTGTGAGTCCCCCGTCTCCGGGCTCGGTGTCCCGTTCTCTTTGCAAACCTGCTGAGGGATAGTGAGAGAAGGGGGAAGCACACTTCCATCTCCATCCATCCCCAGCATGTAGCTGCCATCTGGGCATTCCCTGACAGCCTCTATATCCCCAGGAAACAGGAAGAGCTGGTGCAGCAGGTTCGAAAGCGGCTGGAGGAGGCACTGATGGCTGACATGCTGGCCCACGTGGAGGAGCTGGCCCGTGATGGTGAGGCACCACTGGACAAGACCTGCGTAGATGAGGATGACGACGACGATGATGACGACGACGATGAGGAGCCTGAACCAGACCAGGAGCTGGAGCGTGTCTAGAGCAGGTGCTACAGGTCACCAGGCTAGGAGTCTACACCTAGGCGAGGGTCTCAGGGACATAGCAGGCCCCTCTACATGTGCCACATCTTTGCTTGATGTGCGGTGGTGCCTGGGCCAGGAACTCACCCCAACATCCCAGCAGCTGTACGTGGAACCACGATCCTCAGATCTCAGCCTCCTGAGTAGCTAGGATTACAGGCCACCAATGCCCAGCTACCCAGCCCTTTTTGTGTCCCAGAAGAATCGAGGTCCTGGTGCCCCATTCATTTGCTGATGGTGTCCCCTCTCTTTCCAGACGTCCTGCCCAAGGATTCCATGCTGTGAGCACCAGCTCACATTGCATGGCTGCCTGCAGACTCAGCTTCTGTTGGGACTAGGCCAAGAGGCCAGGCCCAGTGGGTGGGGGCACCCCTCATCCTTTCTCCCCGGTGAGCTTCTCACCCCGGGCCTGGAGGGGTGTGACTGGAGGAGGGCGACCGTGTTCCCCTGCTGCAGCTCTTCTGCAGGCCCTGGTTCTGGAAGGGCTGCTCGCTGCTGGGCCCTGCCTGGCAGGAGGCTCCTTCATGGTGAACTTAGGGCCAGTGCTGCCTCAGGCTCGAAGCCAGCCTCCTCTTGGCAGCCACTGCCCAGTGATCCTCAATGCAGCAGGGCCAGCAGACTGGCCTGGGCACCGTGGAGGCCCAGCGCCTTGGGGTGGTTGGCTGCCATATCTCCAGCAGCTGGGGAGACACTTGAAATTCAGTCTACCACCTCCTCATGCAGTGTGAGGAGAGGTGAGGAGGGAGGGCGGACCTGCAGGCCGGGGGTCCAGACAGCCCCTCTCGCACAGGACCACCCAGCAGGCAGAGCTGGCAACTCCCAGCCAGAACCAGCTGCAGTTTGGGAGGTCACGTTCCTTCAATAAATTGATGACACAAATGGCTGGACCTTGGCTGGACCTCATGTATAAGCCACCTGGCTTCATTCAAACCACTCAGCCCCTAATCACCACCAGACCACCCTGCCTCAGAGGAAGCATGAATCCAGAGGTGTCGCGGCCACCACTGGCTCTGCCTCCGTTTCCCTCCGTAGCAGGGCAGGACACACCAAGAGATCCCGTTCTGAGTTAGGGCCCAGGACAATTCACCTGGTTCTCCAGGTGCCCCAGCAGAGGCTTCGGTGTGTGATGGCCACCATGGCAGTGCATGCAGCTCCCCAGGACCCTTACATCCAGTCCTTCAGGCAGGCTGCCAGGTGGACACCGAAGCCGTGCAGCTCTGACTCCCAGGCTCTGGCTGTGGCAGCACCCCTGCCCTGCCTGTCCCCGCACTGAGGAGGTGGGGTCATGGCAGAGGGCGGCATGCTCTGTGCTGGGCTCCATATCCCGTCCCCAGGGAAGCCCCTCCTCAGAGGTCAGCGTCTCACCATTTGGGGCAACATGCTATAGCATGACGAGTGAACAGTGGGTCCAGGACTTTGGCAGGTGGCACCTGAAGCAGATCCTCACATCCCTTCAGCCTGGAGGAGGGGAAGGACACTGGTCCCCACGCTGCCAGCTTTGGCTTCAGGTCACAAGTTGCCTGAGTGCTGCAGGATAGCTGAGGTCAGACTTGCCCCCCCTCACCCAGGAGGAATGTCCTGGAAAGACTTAACGGGGTACCCAGCTTAGGGCAGGGGTCCCCACGAGGCTGTGTTCTTGGATGTAAGGACACCTACAGCAATGTCAGCCTCTTCCACTTGCCTCTTTGCCTGTCCACAACCCTGAGACAGTGACCCTACTTCACCTGTCTCCCTCCTGCTGCCCTGCCCTGTGCTGCACACCCAGGACCCCCCCCATGCCCAGTCCAGCCCACAGCTCAGTCTGAAGTGGCCCAGGCCCCACTCGGCTCACCCACCATATAGAAATCTTTCATTCTTCTCTCACTGCTAAGCTTTGTCACCAAAACAGGCATGGCTGCCTTGGTATAGGCTGATATGAGTTCTGGCTCCAGGCACTACCATAAAATAGTACCAGCCCCCTACTACCCTCCCATCCCCTGCAGGCCCAGCCTGTGGCCAGAGCAACTCTGACCACCCCTTACCTTACACCCGGGAGCATCCTGTAACCCAGAGACCTGTGCCCTAGCAAGTCACCGCTGTGAGCCCACAGAGGGAGGATGTCATCAGAAATGTCCTGTTCTGGGCAGGAATCCAAAGGCTTTGGAGAGGATGGACACCTCGGTATGATCCTGTAAAACCTGGTCAAGAGCCAAGTGGCTCCAAAAGTGGAAATGGCTGAAGTATCCATCACTGAAACGCCGATGTGCTCCAGCTCTTTCTGTTTATGTATATGGGACTGAGGACATCTCCAGCCCCACCTTTTTTTGGTAGGGGGGGCTTGAACTCAGGGTTGCTGTCCCTCAGCTCATTTGCACAAGGCTTACTGTCTATACCGTCTATACAGTGCCACTTCTGGTTTTATGAAGTTAATTGGAGATAAGAGTCTCATAGGCTGGGAAGGTGGCTTAGTGGTAGAGTGCTTACCTAGCATGCACAAAGCCCTGAGTTCCATTCCTTGGTAGCACATAAATAGAAAAAGTTGAAATTGGCACTGTGGCTCAAATAGTAGAGCAAAAGAAGCTCAAGGACAGCCCAGACCCTGAGTCAAGCCCCAACACTGTCAAGTGTGTGTGTGTGGGGGTGTGTGTGGGGGTGTGTGTGTAAGCCAGTCTACACTTAATCAGTAAAAATACCTGACTAGAGGCATGGCTCAAAAGTGGTAGTATGACAGCCACAACCAAAAAAGTTGAATCATGGCCAGAAGCATACCACATACTCAGAAAAAGCCAGAAGTGGTGCTGTGGCTCAAGTGGCAGAGAACTAGCCTTGAGCAAAAATGCCCAAGGACAATGCCCAGGCCCTGAGTTCAAGCCCCAGGACTGACCAAAAAGAAAAAAGTTGGCCAGGAGTTTGGCCTGGTGGTAGAATACTGGCCTAGCATGCACAAAGACCCAGGTTCGATTCCTGGGTACCACATACATAGACAAGACAGAAGTGGTGCTGTGGCTCAAGTAGTAGAGCATTAGTTTTGAGGAAGCCCAAAGCCAGTGCTCAATTCATGCCCCAGGACTGGCAAAAAAATAAAAGTTGAATGATACTGGACACGGTAATTCATGCCTGTAATCCTAGCTACTAAGGAGGATGAGATTTGAGGATTGATGTTCAAAACAAGCCTGGGCAGAAAGTCCATAGACTTACCTCCAATTAACTAAAAGCTAGAAGTGGAGCTGTGATTCAAGTTGTAAAATACCAGCCTTGAGCAATAGAAGCTTAGGGTTAGCACTGAAACCTGAGCTAAAACCGCATAACTAGCATGTGCATGCGCACGCGCACGCTCGCGCGCGCGCGCGCGCGCGCACACACACACACACCAGACCTGTAACTAGTTCACATAGTTTATTCTCCTTTAATTGAAATAACACTAAAATCTTTCATGATGGAAAATAGCCCTGCTTGATCTCAGCCCTAAAAGATATTTATGCTCCAGCATTATGTCCTGACTGAATGATGTTCCAACATGTAGATGGTTGGTGCTGTGTATCCACTCATCTATTTTCTTAATTTTTAAAGATTATTATAAAGGTTATTACAGAGGGGGTTTAAGTTATACAAGTCAGGTAATGAGTACATTTTTTTTGAAAAATGTCCCACCCTTCCATCCTCTCCCAGTATTTTCCTCCTGTCCTCATCCATGAGTTGTACAGTTCATTTTCAACTGAATACCACTGCTGCATTTGTTTGTGCTCACATATTAGTGTTGAGATCTGGTCTCCTCTCCTGACTAGGCATGGGGCCAGGACTGTGATCTGTCTAATGTAAATTTCCAGTGTAGCTGAGAGGACCAGGTGATTGTCCCTGCAACAACCTATGGGTGGAGAGGGGATCTCAAGAAGTTTTCTGCCAGCACTGCCTTGAACCACGATCCTCCCCACCTCCCCCAATCATTCAGGGGCTACTTGAACTCAGGGCCTGCGTGCCTTCCCTGAACTGCTTTTTTCTTTTTTACTTTTCTTTGGGTGGGGAGTGGGAGTAGGGGTCATGGAGCTTGAACTCTGGGCCTGGGCGCTGTCCCTGAGCTCTTCAGCTCAAGGCTACCACCCTACCTGTTGAGCCACAGCGCCACTTCATTTTCTAGTGATTAATTGGAGAAAAGAGTCTCATAGTCTTTAGTGTCCTGGATGGCTTTCAACCTTGATCCTCAGATCTCAGCCTCCTGAGTAGCTAGGATTGCAGGTGTGAGGCACCACACCCAGCCTCCTGAGCTGCTTTTTTACTCGAGGCTAGTGCTGACCACTAGAGCCACAGCTCCACTTCTGGCTTTTCTTGGGGAGGGGGGGGGCAGTTTGTTGGAGATAGTCTCATGGACAGGTCACACACAGCCTTGTAAGTAGCTAGGATTACGAGTGTGAGCCATCAGGCCATTCTTTGTGCCTGTGTGTGTGTGTGGTGTGCGAGTCCTGGGGCTTGAACTCAGGGCCTGGGTGCTTACATCAGGCCTCCATTTCTGTGTGTGTGTGCTGTGCTTAATTGGGGAAAAGAGTCTCCAGGACTTTCCTGCCTGGGCTGCGACCTTAAAACCTTAGCCTCCAGTAGCTGGGATTAAAGGCGTGAGCCGAGGCCCGGGGACCCCCCATGCTTAGCTCGGAGAGGGCGGGCGTGGGCTCCCGGGGCGGCGGCACCGTCTCCGGGAGAACCTCGGGAGGAGGCAGGCAGCGGGACCCCCACGTCCCGGGATGCACACGAGGAGAGGCACCGGGCCGAGGAGGAGGGTAGCCACTGAGTGGAGAACTCGGGCGCCCAGGTGAGGGGGGCCCCGGCACAGGGCCCACAGGTTCCCCGCTCGGGGAGAGCGGGAGACGCCCTGCGCGATCCCGAGAGGCACACAAAGGGAGGGCCCCCGGCTCGGGGGCGAGCTAGGGGAGGGTCCCCCGGCTCGGAGCGCTCCACCAGCCGGACCCCGAGTCCCCGGAGCGCACAGGAGGACGCGCGCCGGCGGTGGGGGCGGGGGAGCCCGCGGCCCGGGCGAGCGGCGGGCGGACCCACCCACCCACCGCGGCGGCGGCCGCACGTGCGAGCGCTCGACCGAGTCCCAGCCCGCGGCGGGGGGCGGGGCCGCCACGGGACCGCGGCGGGGGCGGGGCCGCCCCGCGCGTGCGCGCTGCCGGCGCCCATTGTTGGGCGCGGTGACGTCGCGGGGCGGGGCCGGGGCGGGGCCGGCGGCCCGGGAGGGCGGGCGGCGGGAGGGCAGGAGCGTCCCGCGCCTCCGCCGCCGCCTCGGCCGCCAGGAGCCGCCGCAGCCCGCGAACACAGAGAGTCCGGCCGCCCCCCGGCCCGGGCCGGCCGAGCAGCCCCGCGCCGCCGCCCCGCCCGCCGCCGCCCCGCCCCGCCGCTGGATGCCGGCGGCCGGCGGCCGAGCTCGCAGAGGCGGAGGGCGGCGCGGGCGGCGGCGGCGGCGCGGGCGGCCGGCGGCCGAGCGGCGAGAGCGCGGGCCCGAGCGCTAGCGCCGGCCATGCCCAGCTCCACCGGCCAGCCCGACGGCGGTGGGGGCGGCGGGCCGGGGGGCACGGCGGCCGGCGGAGACCCCAGCCCGCGCCCCCCACCCCCAGGCATCGAGGAGGCCGCGCCCCGGCCGCCGCCCGAACCCGACGACGCGGCCGCCGCGCTGCGCCTGGCGCTGGACCAGCTGTCCGCGCTGGGCTTGGGGGGCGCTGGACCCCCAGACGAGGAGGGGGCGGCGGCCGGCAGCGGAGACGGCGCGACGGCCAGCGACGCGGACGGCGGGAAAGCCGAGCCCGCGCCCCCCGACGGGCCGGAGTCCGGCGCGCCCCTGGCCATGGCGCCCACCGTGGCGGTGGCCGTGGCGCCCGGCGCGCTGCCGCTGCTGGAGCCCGACGGCAGCCCCCCGCCGCCGCCGCCGCCCCGGCCGTCGCCGCCCGACGTGTTCGCCGGCTTTGCGCCCCACCCAGCCGCCCTGGGTCCCCCGACGCTGCTAGCCGAGCAGATGAGCGTGATCGGCAGCCGCAAGAAGAGCGTGAACATGACGGAGTGTGTGCCCGTGCCCAGCTCGGAGCACGTCGCCGAGATCGTGGGTCGCCAGGGTGAGTGGCCACCGTCGGGGCGTCGCCATCCCCGGAGGGGTTCTTCCCGGTCCCCCCCCCCTGCCCCCTCCGCCCGCGGACAGACACCGGGCACTCGGACACGCCCCGCGTGGGCTCCGGCCATGAGGCCGCCTTTGCTGCCTTTGTCCAGCCGCCGGCAGCGGGAGAAAGTTGGGCGCAGCCGGTGCTCCTCCCCTCGTGCTCTGCCCGCTGCTCCCTTTGTCTGGGGCCCGGGTGTGCAGCCGGTGTCCGGGCTCCCGCCGCTGGCCGCGACACCCGAAGAGGATGAGGCTCTGTGGATCTGGGCGGTGGGGCATGGGACGGGGCAAACCCAGGGGTTTTTTTTGGGGGGTGGGGGGAGGTTGCCGTAGGGGGGCCACCTCCAGGGTCAGAAGGGAATTCTGGCACGACAAAGAGGGCACATTCCGGGTACCTCTCAGCTGGACAGCCTGCGGTCCCAATTGGGGTGGGAGTGTGCGCCCGATGGCCGAGGACCTTTGTCCCACGCTCCCTCCGCTCCCCGGAACCGGGATCTAAGGGTGCAGAGACTGGGTTTGGAGAGCAATCCTACAGCCCTCCTCTGGCAGGCTGACCCCTGGGCAGGCCCTGGAGTGTGGGGGTCCAGGCTGCAGCGTTGTGGGAGCGTCCCTGTTGCCGCCCCATTGTTCTCTTTGTTAAGAGAGCCAGGCAGAGATTCGCAGGGTGACATCAGGCTGGCCGATGCTCATTGGCCCTCGAGCTTCGGGGCGGGCAGGCGGGTGGTGGTGGGCAGTGCCCAGCCCAGCACACACCCACCGCCCGTTAGAACCCTGGAGGCCTGCCCCACCACCTCAACTTTCTCCCTGGCCTCCCACCCACTGCTTCCACTCCTAGGTCCCTGCCCACAGCCTGCGCTATCAGCCAAGTCTGAGATCTTGGGGTAGGGTCTGGGTTACCCTTCACATACCCCCCTCCCATGGGGGTGTGACCATGTCTCTGGACCCTCTGTAACCCAAGCCAGGGGAAGGGTGTCAAATGTTGAATTTGCAATGTCACCTGACTCCCTGCACTAGATTGAGGACCACAGTGATGCCCTGACCACCTCTGCAGCTTTTCCTTACTTCCTGGTGGGTGGGGCAGTTAGCCAGCTAGCCCTCCTGGCTCTCATTCATTTGTCTACTCACTCCAGGGAGGTGAGTGGGGCATTGTGCCAGACCTGGAGACCCACCATGAGGCGTGGCACATGGTTGGTTCTCTGAGCCCTGCTGTCCCCTGTGCAGCAGCTCTCGTCACACTGCCGCTGTCGTCTTATTTTGCTTCCCCACCCCTGCTCCCTAAACTGTACTTGGGGAACCTTAGCACAGGTGTCAGGTGGTGGCACTTCTGGGCAGTGGAGGGTGAGGTGTGGCTCCATGTGAATAGAGGGCACCCACACCTGAGGAGATCTCCAGCTACTCAGGTGGTGTCCAGGGTCAGGCAGAGGGCACTTGGCATTGTGGAGAACCAAACCCAGAGGCATCAGGCCCAGCCCGACCTCCTGGTGTGCATCTAGAATGCTTTGTGAGGTCCTGATGTGGTGGGCAGCAAGGCAACCCCTGCATGTTCACACACACACACATCCTGGACAATGGCTATGACCATTGGGAAATGGCAGCCCCTCTCTGTGATGTGGGGATATCTCCTCTCTTGGGGTTGTCTCAGAGATGTTCACATAAGATGCTGGTTTTAGTCCTGTGTCCACGTCACACACAGTAACCTCATAGGTGGGAGGCAGGTCCCCTGAATATCAGAACAGGCTGTTAGCTTTAGTAATCCATGCTTCTAGAACCATCTGTGGCTCCCAGCTTCTCCCACACACCGGGATCTTAGATACATCTATCAAGGTCCTTCCAGCCCTAACCTTCTGATCACGTATCCTATTCTCCACCTTGGTGATTCTCTGAGCTTCTTATTCTTTTCTGTCAAACCCTAGGATTTAGCAGGGCATTAGTGGCTGGTCCCTGTAATTCTAGCTACTCGAGAAGCTGAGATCTGAGGGTTGAGCCTCAAATCCAGCCTAGAAAGGAAAGTCTATGAAACTCTTAATTCCACTTAACCAGCAAAATGTTGGAAATGAAAGTAGAGCTGTGGCTCAAAACCCCAGTTCTAACAATGTGCACATACAACAAAAACTAGCCAGGTGCCAGTAGCTCATGCCTGTAATCCTAGCTACTTAGGTTGAGATCTAAGGGCCCAGACCAGCCCAGGAAAGTCCTTCAGATTCTTATCTCCAATTAACTGCCCAAAAAGCCAGAAGGAGAGCTTTGGACCAAGTGGTAGAATTCTAGCCTTGAGCACAAAATCTCAGAGACAGCAGTTAGGCCCTGAGTTCTGACTGGAAAAAAACACAAACAAAAAACACCATCACGTCTAGGGGTACCCATCTCCTAGACCGCAGCCACCTGACCTCCCTTGACCCAGAGCGAGCACCTCCCTCACACCCTGCTGCTGTTTTCCCAGTCTTAGGGTGGGTTCAAGGGATTTCTGCACACAGTAGAGTTATTGACAGCCCCTGCAAGCTTAGTAGGCTCAGCTAGGACTCTGAATGGAAGATACTTTTTTCTCATTCCTTCCTTGCTACATACTTCTCTTTTTTCATGAAGTTTTGGTGCCCAGGGCCTTGTACTTATGAAGAGCCTGTATTACTGAGCCACACCTCCAACCCCAAGACCTTTTTTTTTTTTTTTTTTTTTTTTGCCAGTCCTGGGCTTGAACTCAGGGCCTGAGCACTGTCCTTGGACTTTCTCAAGGCTAGAGCTCTACCACTTGAGCCTCAGCACCACTTCCGGCTTTTTTCTTTCTTTCTATGTATGTGGTACCATGGAATTGAACCCGGGTCTTCATGCATGCTAGGCAAGCACTTTAACCACTAGGCCAAACTCCCGGCCCTCAAGACCTTTATTTTATTTTATTTTATTGTCGGTCATGGGGCTTGGGCTCTATGCCTGAGCTCTTCAGCTCAAAGCTTCCACCCTACACCTTGAGCCACAGTGCCACTTCCAGTTTTCTAGAGGTCAATTGGAGATGAGTCTCACGTTCTTCAGTGCCCGGACTGGCTTTGAATGGTGATCCTCAGATGTCAGCCTCCTGAGTAGCTAGGATTACAGGCGTGAGCCACCGTGCCCAGCTCCCAAGATCTTCACTGAATGTTTACTATGTACTGCACCTGTTCCAGTATTGCCAAGGATATAATGTAGGCAAAGTCCTGGAATCGGGGCAGACTGTCTTCTCCCTGACATCAGCCTCAGTCATTGGGTTTGACTGGGAGTCATCTTTCCCAGGCGCTCTCTGTCCTAGGCTCTCCTTGGAACTTGTCATCCTGCCTTCAGAAAGGAGGGGAAGAGTCTGAGGCTTCTGGGGAGGTAGTCCCTGGAGTTGGAATCCTGGGGGCATAATTCTTGTGGTAGCCCCTAAACTCAGTCACTCCTAGCCCCCCCCCCCCCACCGTCCCCCTCCCCCGGGGCTTTACTGCAGCCATCACCTTCTCTGGCACTGTGCCAGGAAGGAGTGTGTCAGGTTCCCTCTGGGGCGCCCAGTTAGCCCTCCTCCATGCTAGCCACATCGCAGCGCCTAGTGCTCCAGCTGAGGTGCAGTTGGTGACCTGGGCTGCCCAGAGGGACAGGGACCACAGTCCTCAGGGCTGAGCCAGGTTGGGGAAAATGAGTCTGTGGGTATTATGGGTACCAATGAGGCGACTTGACACCAGAACCTCCTGAAGGAGGGCAGGATTAGGGACAGGGAAGAACCTTTCCTAAGCTGGCCACCCTCCTGTTCACCCATCTTGGGTCTAGGCTGAGGGCTGCTGTCCCCCTTTGCCACCTCCCAGTATCTTCAAGCTGAGCCCCTGGGACTCCCCAGCAACCAGTCCTGCTTTCTGCCTTCCTGACCCAGCATTGTATCTGTGCCTTCTCAGGGTCACTGTGTTGGCCCTGCTCATTTTGTATCTTTTCCTCCTGGAGATATTAGCAGCACTCTCACCTTCTCAGGACATCCCTTGGTGCTCCTGAAATGGTGCCTCGGTGTCTCTGCTTCCCACGGTGTGGGGGATCTCCCTAGACTTTGGCCAAAGATGTTTCAAAGGTCCCCAGTGGCAAGGACTGGGCAGGCCACATCTGGTTTTTATATCCTGGACTGCCCACCCAGCCCCTGAGTAAAGTGTCCTGTAAAAGACTTCTGTCACTGTCACACACATACTCCTGGGTCCCTGTAGGTCACAGCCCAGCCTAGTGAGCATCCACAAACCCCAGTGCTGTGTCTCCTAGCTATCCCGTGTCCTGGCCTAGGACCCCTGCTGCTGGGCTTGAGAGCCCAGGTCCCCTGGGCATGGGGCCTGACAGCAACGGAAGGACTCGTTGTTTGCACTTTGTCAGCTGCCATGTCCCCACACGTGCCGGAGGAGTTACAGTCCTGGCACATTTGTGTTCATTTCCTGAGGCCGACTGCTTGAAAGAGTAGAAATTGTCGGACAAAGGTAGCTTGCAGGCTCATGCTTATAATCTGGTTTAGAAGTCTGAGATCCTGAAGATCACAGTTTGAAGCCTGCCAGGGTAGAAAGAGATTGAGTCTGTGAGACTCTTATCTTTGATTAACCAGCAAAATGCCAGAAGTGAAGCAGTGGCTCCAGTGGTAAAATACCACTGTATCTTAAGGGGGGGCGGGGAGCCAAGCAAGAGTATAAGACCTGGGCCAGGAGTTTGGCCTACTGGTAGAGTGCTTGCCTAGCATGCTCAAAGACCCAGGTTCAATTCCTCACTACCACATACATAGAAAAAAGCCAGAAGTGGTGCTGTGGTTCAAGTGGTGGAGCTCTAGCCTTGAGAAAACCCAAGCTCGGGCCCTGGATTCAAGCCCAAGAGAGTGTAAGACCCTGAGTTCAAGGACCGCCCCCCCCCCCAAGCCAATACCAGCACCATAAAAAGTAGACATTTGTTTCCACTCAGTCCAGAAACCAGACAACAGGCACCCAGGGACAGGCTTTTTTCCTGAGGCCTAGCGGCATCATTCTTGCTGCCTCCTTGTACCTGGCCTGTGGCTGCTTCACCCCAGGCTGTCCCTTCTTACAGTCCTGTTCCACTTGGGACCCACCTTCTTCCTTCCACCCAGTATGCTGGTATTTTTAACCACACCAGCAAATCCCTCCCCACTGTTATAACAAAGCCCCTACAGCCGGGTCGTTTATGAATGACAGAAAGTGTTGCATGCGGTTCTGGAGGATGGAAAGGCCATGATGAAGGTGCCAGTGGGAGGGGGGGCGCTGACCTCACCCCCTGGAGCCCCACCTCTTAATACGTCACTAGGCATCTCCTAGCTTGGGTGTGTGTGGGGAGGGGGGAATCTTCAGTCCTGCAGCTGCAGTGGGTATGAATTGCTGACCTAGGACAGATTCTTGGTTTGCTTTCTGGTGGGGGGCGGTCACCATGGCTGGTGATGGTGGCTCTAGGCCGAGCCTGTTCTAGGCCGCAGCCCGTGGTCACCTGGTCTGGGTGCTGTTGGTCACGGGGTCTCCCCTCCCCTTTCAGGGTGCAAGATCAAGGCCCTGCGCGCCAAGACGAACACGTACATCAAGACTCCCGTGCGTGGGGAGGAGCCGGTCTTCATCGTGACGGGCCGCAAGGAGGACGTGGAGATGGCTAAGCGCGAGATCCTTTCGGCGGCCGAGCACTTCTCCTTGATCCGGGCCACGCGCAGCAAGGCCGGCGGGCTGCCGGGCGCCGCCCCGGGCCCACCCAACCTTCCGGGCCAGACCACCATCCAGGTGCGCGTGCCCTACCGCGTGGTGGGGCTGGTGGTGGGGCCCAAGGGGGCCACGATCAAGCGCATCCAGCAGCGGACGCACACGTACATCGTGACGCCCGGGCGCGACAAGGAGCCCGTGTTCGCCGTCACCGGCATGCCCGAGAACGTGGACCGCGCGCGCGAGGAGATCGAGGCGCACATCACGCTGCGCACCGGCGCCTTCACGGACGCGGGCCCCGACAGCGACTTCCACGCCAACGGCACCGACGTCTGCCTGGACCTGCTGGGGGCCGCCGCCAGCCTCTGGGCCAAGGCCCCCCACCCGGGGCGGCGGCCCCCCACGGCCGCGGCCGGCCTCCGCGGGGACAGCGCCCTGGGCGCCCCCGAGGCCTTCTACGCGGGCAGCCGCGGGGCGCCGCCCGTGCCGGACACGGGCCCCGCCAGCCCCTACGGAGGCTCTGGCAACGGCGGCTTCACGTTCGGCGGGGACGGGCCCGGCGCCCCCGCGGGGACCTCCGCCCCGGAGGACTGCGACTTCGGCTTCGACTTCCTGGCGCTGGACCTGACCGTCCCCGCCGCGGCCACCATCTGGGCGCCCTTCGAGCGCACCGCGCCCCTGCCCGCCTTCAGCGGCTGCGCGGCCGTCAACGGGGCCCCGACGCCCGCGTCGTCCGGCGCGCGGCGCAGCAGCGGGGCCGCCACACCGCGCCACTCGCCCACGCTGCCCGAGCCCGGCGGCCTGGGCCTGGAGCTGCCGCTGGCCCGCCGCGGAGCCCCGGACCCCGTGGGCGCCCTGCCCTGGTGGCCGCCGCAGAGCGCCCTGCCGCCCTTCTCCGGCGGCGCCGGCTTCGCCGCGGCGCCCTCGCTGCCCGGGGCCGCCGCCGCGGCCGCCGCCGCCGCCCTGGAAGCCGCGGCCCCGGAGGGTGCCCGCAAGCCCCCCGCGGCCGCCGCGGCCAGCGCCTCCGAGGCCCCCGCGGCCCCCGCCCCGGGCCCTGCCGTGGCCCTGGCGCGCGAGTGCGTGGTGTGCGCGGAGGGGGAGGCCATGGCCGCGCTGGTGCCCTGCGGCCACAACCTCTTCTGCATGGACTGCGCCGTCCGCATCTGCGGCAAGAGCGAGCCCGAGTGTCCGGCCTGCCGCACGCCGGCCACCCAGGCCATTCATATCTTTTCGTAGCGCGGGCGGGGCGGGCGGGCGGGCGGGGCCGGGCCGCGAGGGCCACGCGCGTCCGCATCAGCTTTAACTCGTGTGCCAGGCGTGGAGACGGCCGGCCCGCGGCCCAGCGACAGCCCCTCGGGGCCGGATGAATGACAGTATTGAGTGGAGCGGAGAGAGAAGGCCTGCTTGCACTTTTTATTTAAGACACCCCCTCCCCAGGGCAATCTTAAAACAAAACATGATTTTTACCACTCTCCTTCCTCGTCCTCCTTTTGTACGTAAGCCGTTTTGAATTTCAGTGTTCTCCCGGCCGGTCTCGGACCACGTGGACTCTTCCAGAGAAAGAGGGGGTGGTGTTGGGATCCCCCTTTTTTGGGGGGGGTAACAGTTCTCTATGTCAGCCACCGGGCGGCTGGACAGGGGGTGGGGAGGGGGCGGGAAGCGGGGGCGTCCCAACCAGAAATTTCTTAACTTTTGTTTTTTTTTTTAATTATTGATTCCCTTTCCTGCTGTGTTTTTGTTGTCATTTTTTAAAAAGAAAAAATTTTTAAAGTTTTTTTAAATTATTTTTACTTTTTACCTCTTGTGTATATGTAGGGAATTTCTAGGGAAATATGTACTTTATGGAATAAATTTTAAGAACTAAAATATATTTTATTTTAAATAAAGTAATGGACCTTTAATCTTACACAGCTAAATTACTGATTATATATTTGCTGAGCTGATTTAAGGGTTAAAAAAAATTGTATCAAGAGTTTTATTTTTTGACTTAAAGCCTTCTTAATAAAGTCTTTTTACTACATGTGAGCTCTTGGTGTCCATGTGCTGGTTAGTGGGGGGCCCAAGGAAGTGGGGAACCCCCTCCTGCCTCCTAGGCCCTGAACTCTAGCGCGTTGACCTTCTTATGGCCAAGTAACATCTGTTGCAGATGAGGAGTTTGGGGGAGGATGGAGCCAGGCCCTTTCCTGAGGTTTAGATTCCCCAGGGAGTGCAGGTGGTCTGCTCCGGCCCTGTGCAGAGGGCGACTGTGCAGATGCAGGACCCCTCCTAAGCCTGCAAAGGATATCTGAGCAATCAACCCCAGGGCACCCTGCCTGTCAGATCACCAGAGGGCTCTGTGGGGTCAGGACTGAGCTAGGGGGGGGCCTGGCCAGGGTCAGTAGCCACCACTCAGTCAGACATAAGGGGGTGGGGGGGGAAGCTCAGGGCTATAATCCTATAATCTATAACTATAATCCAATAACCTATAATCCTAACTACTCAGGAGGCTGAGATCTGAGGATCCGGGTTCAAAGCCAGCCTGGGAAGGCAAGTCCATGAGATTCATCTCCAATTAATCACAAAAAAAAAAAAAAAAAAAAAAAACAGAAGTGGAACTATGGCTTAAAGTAGCAGAGCACTAGCCTTGAGCCCAAAGGTTCAGGAACAGGGCCCAGGCCCTGAGTTCGAGCCCCACCACTGACCAAAAACAAGCAGAAAGAAAACCCTTGGTACTTGACATATGGTGTGGGATCGAGTGCTACTCCAGGGCCCAGGCTGAGAGCAGAGTGGGGACCAAAGGGTTGAAGGGCCCAGGGGACCTCTGAAACTCAAAAGTTTCAGAAAAAAGCAGAGACTGCACATCTGCGCTAAGCTCACCCCAAAGGGGTCACTTGGGTAAACTGACAGCTTCTGTAGCAATATCCTAGCTCTAGGAGGCCAGGGGCCTTGTTAAATGATGCTTCCCTCCCACCCTCAAAAAAAAAGCTCCCTGGAACCTAGTATAACCTAATTTGGGGAAAAAAAAGAAAAGACCTTTTCAAATATTAAGATTTCCAGGAGAAATTACACTTAGGGGGCTGAGAACAAAAGGATTGAAGTCTGAGGGCAGCCTGGGCAGGAAAGTAAGACTGTATCTCTGAAATAACCAGCAAAAAAAAAAAAAAGGCAAACACTTGGCTGAAGTATGTGGCCCAGGTGATAGTGCATAGTAAATGTAAGTTCCTGAGTTCACAACCCAGCACTACCAAAACAAAAATTCAGACCCTGAGACATCCTAGGGCTTGAACTCAGGGCCTGAGCGCTGCCGTTGGGCTTTCTCAAGGCTAGTGTTCTAACACTTGAGCCACAGCACCATTTTCGGCTTTTTTCTATGTATGTGGTAGTGAGGAATTGAACGCAGGTCTTCGTGCATGCTGGGCAAGCACTCTACCACTATGCCAAACTCCTGGCCCAGGGATGTTTTTCAAAGGCTCAGAAATACCAGCAGTTCCTCCTCAACTCATTGGCTGAGCGCCAGTGGCCTGTAATCATGAGTCTGAGATCTGGGGACTGTGGTTCAAAGCCAGCCTAGGCAGGAAAGTCTAGGATACTTACCTCTAATGAAAAACCAAAGGCCAAAAATGGAGACTGGTTCAAGTGATAGATTGCCAGCCTTGCAACAAAGAGAAGAGTAAAGAAGCCCAGAGTTCAAATCCTACTAGTACAAGAGAGGGGAGGAGAGGGAGAGGAAGAGGGAAGAAGAGAGAGGGAGGAAAAAGAAGGAAGATAAGGGGGGGGGAATCAAGGGGGGCCGGGAGTGTGGCCTAGTGGTAGAAGGCCTAGCCTGCATGAAGCCCTGGGTTCAATTCCATGGTACTACATATACAGAAAAAGTTGGAAGTGGTGCTATGGCTCAAGTAGTAGAGGAAAGCCCAAAGACAGTGCCCCAAAACTCCCAGGGGGCAAGAGACTAATAAGGAAAAAACAAAGGTGTCAGCCAAACAGAAGAGGCCTTTGGGACCCTACTGAGAGACTGGACAGAAAGAGCACAGAGCCTTTGCTTTCAGCCACAAGGAATGGCGGGCAGCCTCCTGAAAGCCGTCATGGGATCATTTGTGAGCTGGCTGCAGGAAGTTTAGGGAGGAAGAAGCTCTTCAAGCCTGTGCGATTCTAGCTACTCAGAAGGCTGAGATCTGAGGAGGGAGGTTCAAAGCTGGCCTTGAAGGAAACTCTGCAACTCGTCTCCAAGTAAGCATCAAAAAGGCTGGAGGGGAGCCAGGCGCTCACGCCTATAATTCTACTATAATGCTACTCAGGAGGCTGAGATCTGAGGATCGTGGTTCAAAGCCAGCCCGGACACTAAAAAGTCCATGAGACTCATGTCTTAATCATCAGAAAAATGGAAGTGGGACTGTGGCTGGAGGAGTAGGTGGTAGCTTTGAACTGAAGAGCTCAGGGACAGTGTCCAGGCCCAGAGTTCAAGTTCCATGACCAAAAAAAAAAGCTGGAAGTGGTGCTGTGGCTCAAGTGGTAGAGCACTAGCCTTGAAAAAGCCCAAGGACAGTGCTCAAGCCCTGAGTTCAAGCCCCAGGACTGGCAAAAGACAGACAGAAAGAAAGGGAGGAAGTGAGGGAGGGGAAGAAAGAAGTAGAGATGCTAGACACTGGGCCACGGAGGGAGTGCATCTTCACTGAGGTCTCGCCTGATCCGAGAAGGGCTATATTCACATTCTCCTGGGACTCCCTTTCCTGCTCAAGGCCGACACTATGCGTTGAATCACACTTCTACTTCTGGCCTTTTACTGGTTAATTGGAGATAAGAGTCTCATGAGCTTTTTTGTCTGGGATGGCTTCAAATTGTGATTTTTCAGGACTTGACCTCCTGTGTTACTAGGATTACAAATGTGATTTACCACCCCTAATGTACACAGGGATTCTTGAGGATGCCGCTTCCTTTCCTAGACCCAGCTGTGCCTGAAGGCAAACAAACCTTCAGTTGTGAGAGAAGCCCTCCTCTAAGCTTTACTGTCATTGTGCAAGCTCAAGTAACCTAAGCAGGTGTTTCCTAAGGAATGTTTTATAGCATGATAGGCCCTGAGTATTCTCATCTTCTCTCTCTCTCTCTCTCTCTCTCTCTCTCTCTCTCTCTCTCTCTCTCTCTCTCTCTCTCTCTCCCTCCCTCCCTCCCTCCCTCCCTGGTTCCTTCCTTCCCTCACTCTTTTTTCTTGTGCTTGCTCTTTTTTTTTTTTTTTTTGCCAGTCCTAGGCTTGAGCTCAGGGCCTGAGCTCTGTCCTTGGACTTTCTCAAGGCTAGAGCTCTACCACTTGAGCCTCAGCACCACTTCCGGCTTTTTTCTATGTATGTGGTACCGAGGAATCAAACCCAGGTCTTCATGCATGCTAGGCAATCACTCTACCACTAGGCCAAACTCCCGGCCCCTTGTGCTTGCTCTTGAACTCAAGGCCAGAGCAGTTTCCTTTAGCTTTTCACTCAATGCTAGCATTCTACTACTTGGGTCAGAGTTCCACTTCCAATCTCTTAGTAAGACATGAGTCTCACTAATTTTTCTGTCCAGTCTCATTTCAAACTGTGATCCTTAAATCTAAGCCCTTTGAGTTCTAGGAGTGCAGATGTAAGCCCAATAGTGCCCAGAATAATTTGTTGTGTTTTAAGCCATTTATAACTTATAAATTTATAACTATTTTTTACCTCAACCACTGGAAACTGATTTTCCTAGGCAAAAAAAAAAAGAAAAAGTTGGCCGGGAGTTTGGCTTAGTGGTTAAAGTGCTTGCCTAGCATGCACGAAGACCCGGGTTCGGTTCCTTGGTACCACATACATAGACAAAAGCTGGAAATGGTGCTGAGGCTCAAGTGGTAGAGCTCTAGCCTTGAGAAAGTCCAAAGACAGGGCTCAGGCCCTGAGCGCAAGCCCAGGACTGGCAAAAAAAAAAAAAGAAAAAAAGAAAAGAAAAAGTTGTCAACAACTCCTTGGAGAAAACAGTTGAGTCAGCAGCCTAGGCACAGAATGCCCAGGAACAGGGGGCACTATTTGTGTTACCAGAAAGTCACAATGTACTCAAGAGCCTGACAACAATGGGGACATATGAGAGGGACGCAGGAGTCACCACTGGAAGAGTTCCCAGTGTCCAGCAGTGGACCAGATATCCCTTAGTGCAGAACACACCGTTCATTTGACTTGGAGATAAGCAGTGAACGATTTCTTAGTGTAAGAATAGTCTATTGAAGCCGGGCACTGTGGCTCACACCTGTAATCCTAGCTACTCAGGAGGCTGAGATCTGAGGATCAAGGTTCAAAGCCAGCCCAGGCACAAAAGGACCTGAGACTTTTATCTCCAATTAACATCTAGAAAATGCAAAGTGGGGCTTGGCTCAAGGGTAGGGGGTAACCTTGAGCTGAAGAGCTCAGGGACAGTGCCCAGGCCGAGTTCAAGCCCCGAGACAACCCCCCACCCACCCACACACAAAGTAGCCCATTGATGGCTTGGGCTACCCTGACCCTAAACAATGCTGTATTTTAAATGTGAAATTTGACTCCTGGGACATCAGTGTATTCTTATTTTGCCAGCCCTGGGGCTTGAATGCAGGGCATGGGCACTGTACTTAGATCTTCTCAAGGCTAGTGCTCTACCACTTGAGCCACAGAAGCAGTGTTGGCTTTTTCTGTGTGTGGTACCTAAGGAACTGAATCCAGGGCTTCATGCATGCTAGGGAAGCATTCTACCACTAGGCCATGCTCTTGACCTTATTTATTTATTTTTCTTTTGTAGCAGTCCTGAAGCTTGATGTCAGGGCCTGGGTGTTGTTCCTTAGCTTTTTTTTTTTTTTTTTTTTTTTTTGGTACAAGGCTGGTTAATTGGAGATAAGAATTTCACAGAGGGCTGGGAATGTGGCTTAGTGGTAGAGTGCTACCCTAGCATGCATGAAACCCTGGGTTTGGTTCCTCAGTACCACATAAACAATAACTACAATAACAAAACCAGAAGTAGTACTGTGGCTCAAGTGGTAGATGGCTAGCCTTGAGCAAAAGCAGTTTTCAGGGTCAATACCCAGACTCTGAGTTCAAGCCCTGGAACTAGCAAAACAACAACAATAATAATAATTCACAGTTTCCTGCCTGGGCTAGCTTAGAACCTTGATCCTTAGATCTCAGCTTCTTAGCTAGAATTACACACATGAGCCTCTGGCACCTGCCTCAGATGTTTATTTTTATTTGCTAAATATGAGTTGCTAACTATATATTATGAGGTAGGGAGAGGAAAGAATCTACCCCAGCAATCACAGATCCAAGCCAGAGAGATCCTTCCCAGGTTATCAAACTACAAAGAGGATTTAGGGAATGAAAACCAGAAGTAATTCCACAATTAATCAATTATTGGTATTGATTAAGCTGCTTGATTCTCCCCAATGTCCAGAATGGGACTAAGGCCCAAATGAAGCTCTGATGCCATGCCTACACACACATTTGTTCCCAACTGCCCATTCTCTGTCGCCACCCTGTGGTCAGTGCTGCACATGACATGCCACACGTTAGAGAATTCGTGGGAAACTGCTTTATTAGAAGTGGAAAAGTACCTCTTCTTGCCCCATCACATAGAAAATGAAATTTCCGCTGGGTGCCATTGGCTCATGCCTGGAATCCTAGCTACTCAGGAGGATGAGATCTGAGGATCCTGGTTCAAAGCCAGCCCGGGAACTAAAGTCTGTGAGATTCTTTATCTCCAAATAACCACTGGAAAACTGGAAGAGCTGTGGCTCCAGGGGTAGGGCAGTAGCATTGAACTGAAGGGCTCAGGGACAGTTCCCAGACCCAGAGTTCTAGCCACGACTAACAACAAGAAAAAAGGGAATGGAGCCAGGCACTGGTGGCTCATGCCTATAATCCTAGTTATTCAGTAGACAAAGTTCTGAGGATTGTGGTTCAAAGACAGCCTGGGAAGACAAATCTAGGAGAATTAACTGGCAAAATGCAGAAAAGGGAGATGTGGCTGAAAGTGGTAAAGCACTAGTAAAAGCTCAGCAATAACACTCAGGTCCTGAGTTCAAGCCCCAAATCAGGCAAAAAGAAAACAACAAAAATATAGTTTTTGTCAGTCATGGGGCTTGAACTCAGGGCTTGGGCACTGCCCTTGAGCTTTCTCAAGGCTAACACTCTACCACTTGAGCCACAGCACCACTTCTGGCTTTTTCTATGTGTGTGGTACTGAGGAATCAAACCTGGATCCTTGTGCATGCTAGGCAAGCACTCTACCACTAGGCCACACTCCTGGCCCCCCAGCTTTTTGTATGCATAGGTGGTACCCAGGATTCAAACCCAGGGCTTCAAGCAGACAAGCTTTCTACCCCTAGGCCACTCTCACAGCCCCTAGTTAAGTTTAAAAGATGTCAATAACTAAAATATGTGGCTTCAGAACTAACCACCACAGCCGCCCCTCCCCGGGACAAAAAAAAAATAGAGGAGGAAGAAGACAAACCCAGATAAACCTACATACAGATGGCCTACTATCCTGATGCAGTACCTGCGTCTTTCCTCCTTGCATCAAGCTCTGGTGGGCAGCATCCTGGGCCCCTACCACCCAGCTCCCCAGCCGTAATGACCTCAGTGTTCCCAAAGTGGCCCTGGGCCCAAATCCTGGCATGCTGTTCCTCTCACCCACCCAGGAGCGTGCCAACTTATTTCCCACTCCTCATCCCCAACCTCCTTTCTCCCTCTCTTTTTTTCTGTGCATGTGCGTGCGTGCGTGTGTGTGTGTGTTTGTGTGTGTGTGTGTGCACGCGCACGCATGCGTGCTGGTCCTAGGGCTTGAACTCAGGGCCTAAGCACTGTCCTTGGACACTTTTTGCTCAAGCAAGTGCACTGACACTTGAGCCACAGCACCACTCCTGGCTTTTTCTGAGTATGTGGTACTGAGGAGTCAAACCTAGGGCTTCATGCATGCTAGGCCAGCACTCTACCACTGAATCACCTTCCCAGCCCTCATCAAGGTTTTAAAATCTCTCTTCCGGGTCAACAATGACCAACAAACAGTGTCTACTCTAGCAGTTTATATAGAGAGGAAAACCATAGCCTCCTTTTCTGTAAAACAGGAAAAGGAAAAGGGACCAGAACCTTAGGTGAGTGGCCCTGAGGCCCTCCTGGACCCTAGGAGAGTTGCCTTGGCAATTCCCATCAGGGGTGGGGATCCTACAGCTCTGGCCCCATCTTCCTTGCTCTGGATTGGAGGAAACAGAATGTCAGGTGCCTCCAGTGGACCAATGAGGAGGTGGTCCAGAGGTGGGGCAGGGATGAAGAGAAGCTAAAACTGTACCTTGAGGATAGTTCTCAGGAGAGCTTCCTCTTCACTCCTCAAAGTTCAAGTGCTCTCTCAGTAGTTTCCTGAAAAGAAAATTCTAGCCAGGGTTGGAAAGGATTTGTTGCTATTTCTGGAAGTTTCCAATCTCGCCAGTATCCAGAAGTGAGGCTAAGCCTTCTATTTTCTTCAGGGCGCATGGTTAACCCCTCCGAAGAAGGATCCAGAAACTTAAGAATGGGAGGGTGGTGTGGGCGCTTTTTATAATACCTAGAAATGAGAATCGGCCTGGGAGGTTAGAAAATTAATATATTCTGTCGTTGGTTTATTTTAATGAACCACGTGGGCTCCAGGCGTAGGTTCCTCACAGATTGTTGCCATTCTGACGCCCACCAGCAGATAGAAATAAACACGGTAGGTAGGTCAGATTGCAAGACAGCAGTCAAACATGCTCAAACTGCTTCTTTTTCACCAGAAACAAGGGTTCTGGGCAGAAATGGAGCAGGTCAGCCAGGCACGGTGACTCACACCTGTAATCCTAACTACTCAGGAGGCTGAAATCTGAGGATCTCGGTTCAAAGCTAGCCCGGGCACTAAAGAACCTGAGACTCTCATCTCCAGTTAATCACTAGAAAAGGGGAAGTGGCACTGTGGCTCAAGGGATAGGATGGTAGCCTTGAGCTGAAGAGCTCAGGGACAGCACCCAAGCCCAGAGTTTGAGCCCCATGGCTCAAAAAGGAAAGGAAAGGAAAGGAAAGAAATGGTGCAGGTGGTTGGCTTGTGTTGGCATATACCCTTGTGCTTATCACTGGGCAACAGATCACTTCCAAATTTGTAACGTAAAACAACAAAAAAGGGCCAGGAGTTCGGCCTAGTGGTATAGGGTGCTTGCCTAGCATACATGAAGACCCAGGTTTAATTCCTTGACACCATATACATAGAAAAAAGCCAGAAGTGGTGCTGTGGCTCAAGTGGTAGAGCTCTAGCCTTGAGAAAGTCCAAGGATAGTGCCCAAGCCCTGAGCTCAAACCAGGACTGGCAAAAACAAAACAAAAAAAGAGCTGGGGTATAACTCAGTGGTAGAGTACTTGCCCATCAAGTCTGGGGTCCTGGGTTCCACCACAAGCCCTACAAAGACAAATGGATAAAACCAATAGTAAATGTGTGTGTTGATAGCTTCAGGGGTCAGGAAATCAGAAGAACTCTGGCTCCATGGCCTCCACAAGGCTGTTGTCAAGATATGGCCAGAGCTGGACACTGGTAGCTCATGCCTGTAATCCCAACTACTCAGGAGGCTGATATGAGAATCATGGTTCAAAGCCAGCCTGGGCAGAAAAACCTGTGAGACTTATCTCCAATTAACCAGAAAGAAGATAAAAGTGGCTCCATGCCTGTAGTCCTAGCTACTCTTTAGGCTGAGATCTGAGGATTGCAGTTCAAAGCCAGCCTGGGCATGAAAGTCCATGAGACTCTTCTTTGTTGGTTGTAGGACTTGAACTCTGGGCCTGGCCGTTGTCCCTGAGCTTCTCAGCTCAAGGCTATACCACCCTACCCTTTGAGCCACAGGGCCAGTTCCATTTTCTGGTAGTTAATTGGAAATAAGAGTCTCAGGTTCTTCAGTGCCTGGCCTGGCTTTGAACCACAATCCTCAGAAATCAGTCTCTTGAGTAGATAGATTAGAGGCATGAGCCACCACACTCAACCCTGAGACTTATCTCCAGTTAACCACCAGAAAATGGGAAGTGGCATGTGGTTTGAGTGTTAGAGCGCTAGCCTTGAGCTGAAGAGGTCAGAGACAGTGCCTAGGCCCAGAGTTCAAGCCTCACGACTGACACAAAAAGAAGAGGAGGAGGAGGAGGCAGCTAAAAGTGCAAGTGGTTGACTAGCTTTGTCCTTGGGCTTTCTCAAGGCTAGAGCTCTACCACTTGAGCCTCAGCACCACTACTGGCTTTTTCTATGAATGTGGTACCGAGGAATCAAACCCGGGTCTTCCTGCATGCTAGGCAAGCACTCTACCACTAGGCCAAACTCCTGGCCCGACTGGCTTCTTTTCTTTGACCTTAAGGTGACTGAGACATTTTTTACCCCAGTGGGAGCTGAACCAGCACTCAGCCAGTAGATCCACATGACATAGAGTCCTTAGCGGGTCTGGGAAGGGACACCAAATCTCCAATGCCACCCGTTTCAGGATTCTCACTGCTGCCACCTGAAGCAGCATGGATCTCAGGGAGGAGACGTTATAGGCCATATATGGCCCCTCATGTGTGAGGTACTCTCTGCACATGTGTGTAGCTGGCTGGGGGGCGGGGGAGCTGCTTTTCCCAGGAATACTGTTTTGAATATTCTTCATCTTTTTTTTTCTGATTACAGATCAAATATGCTTTCGGAATTGAACATAAGCTATCGCCTGAAATCCTGGCTACTCAGGAGACTGAGATCTAAGGATCGCCTTTCCAAGCTGTCTGGAGCACAAAAGTCTGTGAAATTCTTTTCTTTCTTTTTTTTTTTTTTTTTTTTTTTTTTTTGCCAGTCCTGGGCTTGAGCTCAGGGCCTGAGTACTGTCCTTGGACTTTCTCAAGGCTAGAGCTCTACCACTTGCCTCAGCACCACTTCCGGCTTTTTTGTATGTATGTAGTAGTGAGGAATCGAACCTGGGTCTTCATGCATGCTAGGCAAGCACTCTACCACTAGGCCAAATCCAGGCCCAAGTCTGTGAAATTCTTATCTCCAATTAATCTCCAGAAAATTGGAAGTGGTGCTGTGACTCAAAGTGGTAGAGCACTAGCCTTGAGCTGAAGAGCTCAGGGACAGCGGCCCAGGCCCAGAGCTCAAGCCCTTTGACTAACCAAAAATAAAAGGAAAAGAAAGAAGAAAGGAAGGAAGGAAAGAAGGAAAGAAGGAAAGAAGGGAAGAAGGAAGGAAGGAAGCCCACAGAAAAAGTTCCTACACCTTTTTTTGTCAAACAGAGCCAGACAGCAGATAACAGAGTCGAATTTTCTTTCATTAAAAAAAAAAAAGAACAATGCCCAACAACAGTCTGGACTGAAAAGTCATGCCAGCTGACCCCAAGCAGCAACAGGAACAGAAACTAGAGTGGCTCTCCCCAACGCAGTCTGCTCACACCCTCAACCGCACTAGATGCTCTGCAGGAGGCGAAGCGCCAGATGCAGGCGCCGGTGGAGACCGGGGTCACAGCCGTCGTTCCAAAGGGTTTTCAGTGAGTAGCAGGTGCGGGGTTGGCCTGGCTCCAGCTGGGAGAGCAGCAGCCCCTCCCCCTCCCCACTCACCACCAGCTGGGCCTGGGCTCTGCCAAAGCTGACCTGTGAGGAAAAGAGCACATGTCAAAGGGAGTAAGAATTCCATGGTAGCCAAGTTCTGGTGGCTCACCCCTGTAATCCTAGCTACTCAGGTGGCTGAGATCTGAGGACTGAGGTCCAAGCCAGCCTGGAGAGGACAGTTTGTGAGCCCTTTTTTTTTTTGTCAGTTATGGGGCTTGAACTCGGAGCGTTGTTCCTGAGTTCTTCAGCTCAAGGCTTTACCACTTTGAGCCACAGTACCACATCCGGTTTTTTGGAGGTTGTCTCATGGACTTTCATGCCTCGGCTGGCTTTGAGCCGAGACCCTCAGATCTCAGCCTTCTGAGTAGCTAGGATGGCAGGTGTGTGCAGATGGCTCACAGCTACTTTGTGAGACTCTTATCTCCAACCAACCAGCAAAGGGTTGGGAAGGTGGCTTAATGGCAGAGTGCTTGTCTAATATGCATGAAGCCCTGGGTTTGATTCCTCAGTACCACATACACAAGAAAAAACGGAAGTGGCGCTGTGGCTCAAGTGGCAGGCTGCTACCCTTGAGCAAAAGCTCAAGGACAGCACCTGGGAGACCCAGGACTGGCAAAAACGTAAAACAAAAACATTAACCAGTAAACTAGAGGTGTGGGTCAAGTGGCAGCACTCCAACTTTGAACAATAAAGCTAAGTGAGCTTGTGAGGCCACACTACGAAAGTCTCCACTGCATTATCAGAATATGAGGCTCAGAATTTGGCTGAGAATTTGGCCCAGTGGTACAGTGCACCAAGACCGGGTTGGTTCAATTCCTCGGTACCACATCCATAGAAAAAGCCAGAAGTGGTGCTGTGGCTCAATGGTAGAGTGCTAGCCTACCAAGGACAGTGCTCAAGCCCTGAGTTCAAGCCCCTGGACTGGCAAAAAAGAAAGAAAAAGGATTGGGAGTTTGGCCCAGTGTAGAGTGCTTGCCTAGCATGCACAAAGACCTAGGTTCGTTCCTCTGTACCACATACATAGAAAAAAAAAATGGAAGTGCTTGCCTAGCATGCACGAAGACCTAGGTTCGATTCCTCGGGTACCACATACATAGCAAAAAACTAGAAGTGGTGCTGTGGCTCAAGTGGTAGAGCTCTAGCCTTGAGAAAGTCCAAGGACAGTGCTCAGGCCCTGAGCTCAAGCATAGGACTGGCAAAAAAAAAAAAAAAAAGGAAAGAAAGAGGTGGGGGGAGGGAGGGAGGGAGGAAGGGAGAGAGAGAGAGAGGAAATGAGTCTCAGGGTGGAGACTCAGCTGCCCATGTCATCTGATAAGGCCCTGGTCTTGATCCCATGTCCCCCTCATTAAGTACCACTGACTTAGCTTCAAGTAGGGTCACATGAGGACAGTTGTGTGTGTGTGTGTGTGTGTGTGTGTGTGTGTGTGTACTGGGGCTTGAACTCAGGACTTGGGGCATTGTCTTTAGCTTTTCCACTCGCACTTGGCATGCTACCACAGCCACAGCTCCACTTCTGGCTTTTTCCTAGTTAACTGGGGTCTCACAGACTTTCCTGAATAAGTTGGCTTTGAACCCCAATCCTCAGATTTCAGCCTCATGAGCAGCTAGGATTAGAGGCATGAGCCACTAGCACCCACTTTATTATATTCTTTATCATTAGTATAAAAATGATACACAGGACTTTAAATTATTTTTTCTGGCAGGAGCCAAATGCTCCTGGGGCCCTCAAATGTGTCCCTGCCCCATGGCAGGTCCCCGAGCTCACCTGCACTGTCCCATCGCTGAGCAGAAGCAGCAGCAGGTCTGGGGTTGAAAGGAATCTCAACAGACACAGGCCAGGTGGGGCAGGTGGCGCAGATGCAGATGGGGCCCCCTCCTGTGGACCCAGGCTGATCAGGGTTCAGGCCCTGCCCCACTCCCTCTCCTCATCACCTCCTCATCACCTCACCTCTCGAAGCCGCCGCTGCATATAGCAGGCAAACAGCCTCAGCACAGCCAGCTTAGCGCGCAGAGGGCCCGGCACAGCTCTGGGGGTGAATGTCTGTAGCTCCCTTTGGCTGGGCAGGTAACAGATTTGGCTGTGGAGGAGGGGCGTGCATGGGGTCTTGGGTAATCCCCCACTGGGTAATCTGAACATCTTCCCATCTATCACTACGCCACCACGATGCATGCAACCCACTACCCTAAATGTACCCCTTCTCTATCTGAGGACCGAGGTCTAATTTAATTCCAGCCCTGGAAAGAAAAATCCATGAGACTCTCAACCAGAAGTGAAGCTGTGGCTCAAGGGGCGGAGTGATAGCTTTGAACAAAAAAGCTAAGCAAGAGACCTTGAATTTAAGACCAGGTACACACACACAAGTCAGAGATTGAGTTTATTCTGTATCTCTCTGAGGTTATGTCCTACCTGTCAGTCTTCTTCCTGGGGCTTGAACTCAGGGCCTGAGCACTGTCCTTGCACCATACATTAAATCTGGTACGTGCAGCCCTCATCTCAGAGACTTTGAATATGCTGTTCCCTGTGTAACCAATGCTAGTCCTGATGGGCTTTTGTGTGTGTGTGTGTGTGTGTGTGTGTGTGTGTTAACAGAGGTCAAATGGACAGCTACGGGAATGCTGGTAAAATGCTCTACCACTGACCCACCAGCTGGTCTTTGTCATTTTTTTTGGAGGTGGGGAGAGGGATAGTCTTAAGATTTGAACTCGGGGCCTGAGCTCTGTCCCTGAACTTTTTTTTTGCACAAGTCTAGTGTGCAGGTTGAGTCACGGCTCCACTTCTGGCTTATTTCATGGTTCATGGGAACTGAGTCTTGTGGACTTCTTTGCCCAGACTGACTCTGAACCCCGATCCTCAGATCTCAGCCTCCTTAGTAGCTAGGATGACAGGCGCGAGCCACCCGTGTCCCATCACTGCTTCATACCCTTCACCCCACATTACTGCGTCACTGCTACAGAAAAGCACCCTTGGAAATCAACTTAGTCATACATTTGTGGGACTTGGCTCTTTCCTACTAGTAGCTGTGAAATGAGTCCTGAAAGAATGAATGGGGGGGGGGAATGCAGGAAGGGTCTGAATTCCCAGGGGACAGGAGCCCCTAGCAACCTACCTGCCTGGGGGGCGCAAGGCCATGTGGGTACCATCCCGAAACAGGACACCACTGCCCCCATCCGACAGCTGGTAGGCAAAGCCATACTTGCTGGAGTAGTCCACCCATTTGGGAGCCCAGAGAATGGGCCGCTGCTCCCCTGGGGGGGCCTGTGTGGCTGGGCACAGAGGGAAGGTGAGCAGAGCTGGGGTGGGGCACCAAGCAGGCTAGGGTAGGGACCCGGGGTTTGCCAAGTGGACAGGAGGCTGGGGGAGTGGGGTGGGAGGGGAGTCAACAGCAAGTCACCATCTCCTAGCCTGTGCCTCACAGGTTTGAACTCAGGGCCTGCGTACTCTCCTTGGATACTTTTTACACAATGTTAGCACTCTGCTACTTGAGCCACAGTGCCACTTACAGGGTTTTTTTGTGTGTGTATGTGATGCCAGGGAATCGAACCCAGGAATTTGTGCATGCTAGACAAGCACGCTACCGCCAGGCCACGCTCTTGGCTCTCATTACATAATTTCCGAGCTTAGCACTAGCAGCTCACACCTGCAATCTTAGCTACTCAGGAGGGTGAGATCTTAGGATCACAGTCGGAAGCCAATCCAGGAAAGAAAATCCCTGAAACTCTTATCTCCACTGAACTACCAGAAAACTGCAAGTGGAGCTGTGACTCAAAGTGGCTCAAACTTTGAGCAAGAAGTCTCAAAGACAGTATCCAGACGCTAAGTTCAAGCCCCACAACCAATCAAAAAAAAAAAAATTAGACACCTCCCTCAGAGAAGGCTACCCTTCCCCTAACAATGCTGTCATGGCAGTGTGGGCCTCGTTGTGTCCTGAGGTATGTGCATAGGGCTATAGAAAATATTCCTGAAGGGGCCGGGAGTTTGGCCTAGTGGTAGAGTGCTTGCCTAGCATGCATGAAGACCCGGGTTTGATTCCTCGGTACCACATACATAGCAAAAAGCCAGAAGTGGTGCTGAGGCTCAAGTGGTAGAGTGCTAGCCTTGAGAAAATCCAAGGACAGTGCTCAAGTCCTGAGCCCAAGCCCAGGACTGGCAAAAAAACAAAACAAAACAAAACAGAAAATATTCCTGGACACCTACCCATGAGCCCAGGCTCTAGGCAAAGCTGCAGTTTCCTGATGGCTGCCTCCACCTCCTGCCGTGAGCTCTTCCCAGACCCTGGGGGAAGAGATGCTACAGATGAGGGGACAGCCAACTAACCAGAAAAATTGTCACCCCATTGTCACAATGGATCCTGGCCATTGCCCCTGTGTTTCAGGTGGGAAAGCTGAGGCAAGAAGCCAGCAGCAAGGAATAGTCTGTGTCCCTGTTTGTAGCTACTTCTAACCCACCCATGGCCTCAGTCAAGGATGAGGGTCTGCTCACCTGCCAGGTCACTCCGCAGAGCTCCCTGTGTGAGGAAGTGGACTGGAGCCTCAGGGCAGGGAGCCGTTCTCACTGACAGGGAGGCCTTTGGAGAAAATGGAAATGAGAAGCAGCCCCCCCACACACACTTTTTTTTTCTTTGCCAGTCCTTGGCCTTCAGCTCAGGGCCTGAGCACTGTCCTTGGACTTTCTCAAGGCTAGAGCTCTACCACTTGAGCCACAGCACCACTTCTGGCTTTTTCTATGTATATGTGGTACCGAGGAATCGAACCCGGGTCTTTGTGCATGCTAGGCAAGCACTCTACCACTGGGCCAAACTCCCAGCCCAGCCCCCACCCCCCCAACTCTTGAGACAGCCCTGGGTAGTTGAGGAACTGGAAGGATTTCCCCCAAGAGTCCTTCCCAGCCTGGCCCATACAGGACCCATTTCCACTTTGGAATAAAGATGTAAGTAAACACTCAATAAATGGGACAGAAGGAACCAAGGACTCAAGAGATGGTAGTTCCCATGGTGCTACTCACGAGGCTGAGATCTGAGATTACAGTTCAAAGTCAGCCCGAGGAGAAAGGACTCATCTGCAGTGCACCACCAAAAAGTTGGAAGTAGGAGTGTGGCTCAAGTAGTAGAGTGCCAGTCTTGAGCAAAAAAGCTAAGGGCATTGTCCAGGCCCTGAGTTCAAGCCTCAATTCCCACACAAAATGAGAGTGGGGGAGAAGAAGAGGAGGAGGAAAAGGAGGAGGAGGAGGAGGAGGAGGAGGAGGAGAAAAAGGGAAGAGAGGAAAAGAGGGAGAGAAAGCAAGAGAGAGAAAGGAGTCAAGTACTGAGTAATGGGAAGTCTCATGACCTTGAGGCGCTCCAGGATAGGGGGACAGATGGTCCCAGCCCCTATGAGTGAAGATAGAACCTCTAAGAGGGAGGAGTCCTAGACTGGGGGCCCCAGAACAGATTGAAGCTTCTATTTAGGATCCCAGGGAAACCTTCTCGAAGAAGGCATCAGAAGCATCAGGGTCACCCTCTATATATGTCCTCTGTCCCCACCGTAATAGCTCACCTCACTGCCCCATTCCATGGACTCTGGTTCTGGCCCTTCTTCTCCTGGACCTGAGGCTGTGTTGAGGGTGAAGGGACCTAAGGGAGGTACAGGCTCTGGGACTACTCTCTCCCCTTGTACAGGCAGAGGCAGCTGCAAGCCCCCCTCCCCCTGCACTGTAGATGGGGGGAATCAATGAGTAGTAAAGCACATGGGGCGCAGTCAGGGGTGAGGTGAGATGGAGGCACACAGTTGTAGGCAGGTGAGCTACTCACAAGGTGGCCGGCACTGAGTCACCAGCATTTGTCCCATCTTCCTGAACAGCCTTCCCAGAGGCAGAGGGAAAGTGAAGATGGGGGGGCTGTGGCAGGAGTGGGGAGGCAGGCGCTCTGGAGTGAAGCCCTTCAGAGAAGGAGGGCTCAGGGTCAGTCCCAGCTGTGGGCACGTCCCTGGTTCTCTTGGGGTGTCACCCACCTGAGTGAAGAAGTCTTCCTGCAGCAGATGGTCCAGGCTGGGCCGCTCCGCTGGGTTGGGTGCCAAGAGGCGAGCAATGAGTCGGCAGGCATTGGGTGACACGTGGGCAGGCTCTGGGTAGTGACCATCACGGATGTTCTGGTACATCTCTGACAGGGGTGTCCCCGTGAAAGGGGGGGTGCCAGTCAGCACTGTGTACCTGGAAGAGGCGGGAATACAAAATTGTGGCTGGGCACTGTGGCTCACCCTTATCATTTTACCCAGGAGGCTGGGATCTGAAGATTATAGTTCAAAGCCATCCTGGGCAGGAGAGTCTGTGAGACTTTTTTCTTTTTTGGGGGGGGGTTCATGGGGCTTGGACTCAGGGCCTGGGCACTGTCCTTGAGTTCTTTTGCTCAAGTCCAGCACAATACTACTTTGAGTCATAGCTTCACTTCCATTTTGTGTGTGTATGTGTGTGTGTGTGTGTGTGTGTGTGTGTGTGATTAATTGGAGATGAGTGGCAAGGACTTCTTGGGCTGGCTTTGAACCAAGATCCTCAGATCTCAGTCTTTTGAGTAGCTAAGATCACAGCCATAAGCTACTGGTGCCTGCCTGTGAGACTCCTATCTCCAATTAGCTAATAAACGGTTGGGAATGGCACTGTGGCTCAAGTGGTAGAACACCAGCCTTGAGTGAAAGCTCAAGGACAGCACCTAGTCCCTGATTCAACACAAAACCCACAAAACAAAGTATATTCACACCTACCTGTGTTTGTACTCAGCCACACATGTCTGCTGTGTGCACCCACTGGGTTCCCTTTTCCATGTCTTTGCTCACACCTGGCCATTCCTGTGCTTGCAGCTCAGTAGACTCCATCTGTCTGCCCACCTGCCTCCCCTGGGCACACCTATGTGACACTTTTCCAATCGCATTAAACGCTCACACCTGCCCCTCCCCCACCTAACTCCATAGCCGATCCAGCTGCCCATGTGCCTCTCCACCTTTACTGACCCTCTTACCTGTGCTGACCTGCCTGCCTGCCTGCACCTGGCAGCCCCTACCCACACCGGGGCTCACAAGATCTCACTTACATGACACAGCCCAAGGCCCAGATGTCTGACTGGCATGAGTGTCCCTTTCTTGACACCACCTCTGGGGCCAGGAAGTTAGGTGTCCCACAAAGCACTCTGGGAGATAAAGAGGATCTGGGCTCAGGAAGGCTAGAGATAGATACAGGCTAGGTTCAAATCACCCGCAGCGCCCCCCCGCCCCCCGACTCTCACCTGTGGCAGTGGCCCCCAGGCCCCACTTTGGTGGCCAGCCCTAGGTCTCCAATTTTCACTTCCATGTTCTTGTTAAGGAAGAAATTACCTGGGGGAAAGGGAGCTGGTATAGGTACATGCTGCTCCCCCATCCCCAGAATCCCCTGGCTGCTCTCCCTGCACTCACTGAGCTTCAAGTCTCTGTGTACAATTCGCCGCTGGTGCATGTAGCGCAGGCCGCTGACCAGGCCCCTCAAGTAGTAGCGTACCTCGGGCTCTGTCAGGGTCTGCCGGGCCTTAAGCACATGGGCCAGAGACTGCAGGTTCAGCCAGACAGGCAAGCAGGATCAATGATGGGATGGACACAGATGGGCACAGATAAGCACATAGGTGGGTTCAGATGGGCCCACATGGCCACAGAGGAGTTTGAAAAGGGCTAGGCAAGAGTTACTTGATTATTTGTTTCTTGTGCCAGTATCAGGGCTTGAACTCAGAGGCTGGGTTTCCCTGAGTCTGCGTGCTCAAGGCCAGTGCTCTACCACTGGAGCCACAGCTCCACTTTTCACTTCCCAATGATTCACCGAAGTGTGTCAGGGATTTTCTTGCCTCAGCTGATTTTTTTTTAAACTTTTTATTTGTCGTTTGCAGGGCTTGAACCCTGGGTCTGGGCACTGTCCCTGAACTCTTCAGGTCAATGTTAGTACTCTACCATTTTGAACCAGCGTACCACTTCCACTTCAGGTTTTCTGGTTGTTAATTGGAGATAAAAGTCTCACAGACTTTTCATGCCTGGGCTGGCTTTGAACCTTGAGCTTCAGATCTCAACCTCCTGAGTAGCTAGAAGTACAGGCATGAGCCACCAGCACCTGGCTAGATGGTCAGATTTGAACACAACGTGGGAAGCCACTAGACACAAATAGACCCAGGTGGGCTCAGATGTACACCTGAGGCAGGTGGGCAAAGCATATACAAGGGAGGTCTATAAAGGCAAACTAATTTCAACTACACCAAGGGCAAGAGGGGAATCTAATGAGCACAGAGGGCCTGTGGGTGGGCTTAGGGTAGGTAGATACAAGTTCAGCCAGATGACCCCAGTCTAAGCAGGCAAACTGGGCACAGGTGAGTCCAGGTGTGTCTAGGTAAGTGAAGGGAGTCCGAGCATACACGAATAGATACGGTGGGTACAGGTAGAACCAAGTAAGTACAGATGGATACAGGGTGAGCAGAGAGGCACAGCGGGGCAGTCGTGGGCGTGTCCAGCCGCCACTCGGCCCCGCCCACCCAGATCCAGCCCCGCCCCTCCCCGTCCCGCCCACACCACCCTAACCCCTCCCTCCCTTGCTCCTCTGTCAATCTCCTGCCCAGCCCGCCCTCGGCCCCTCCCTCAGGACACCTGGCGGCTGCAGTACTCCAACACCATGTACACGTGGTCACGGTCTGCGAAGTGTCCGTGGAAGGCCACGATGTTCCGGTGGCGCAGGCGGCTGTGCAGGGCAATCTCGCGCTCCACCTGTGGGGACCACCCCACTCGTAGGGAGCCCCCCTCCCCCGGACCGTCAGCACAGCGCATGCACCGGGCGCCTACCCCAGCAGGGAGGAGCGGCGAGGGCTCCCTGGGGACGTGGGGTGGGGGCGCGGGCGGGGCCGTACCTTCCCCCGAGCGCGCAGCCGACCGGCCCCGCTCCCGGCCCCGCCGCGCGGCACTACTTTGAGGGCGAACACGGCGCTGGTGGACATGTCCGTTAGCTTGTAGCAGCGGCTGAAGGCGCCCTGCGGGAGACGGATTGCGGTCTTCAGAAGCACCGGGCCGTCGCCAACCTTGCGCCAAGGCTTCTTGGGCGTGGTGACGGGCCTGGGGCTTGAACTCAGGGCCTGGGCGCAGTCCCTGAGCTGGTCTTTTGCTCGGTCCCTTGACCCACATCTCCGCGTCCAGCTCTTCCGGGAGTGATTTGGAGACCACAGTCTCACTGACTTTTCTGCCCTCGGCTGACTTTGAACCAGGATCCTCGGATCTCAGCCTCCTGAGTAGCTAGGATGACAGGCGAGAGCCACCGGCGTCGGACCTGGTTGCCTGGACTTTCAACACGCATTCACACATCTGAGACATCAAGACACAGGGCTCCTACGTGGACATGGCAACACACGCGCGTGCGCACACACACAACACTGAACAAGTTCAAAGGTGCCAGGCACCGAACACTGAGACCAGAGACACATCTGGAGCTGGAGAGAGCCCGCTGGCCACGGGACAACGCTGTGCGCGCGCGCGCGCACACACACACACACCGCAGTACGATGCGTGGACGCACAACACACAGCAACAGACCCACAAGAGACGTTTAGCCCAGATGTTTAGGGACAGCGATGTTTGGCACATTTGCACCCTGGAAATGACATTCCCACCCCCTAAAAAATTAACAGGCTTCAAGAGGATCACACACCCCCCAACTCACCCCCCCCACACACACCACAGCCCTCCAAAGACGGTTCCCGCCATTGAATCCACACTCCACAACCGTTACCCCAACAGCCCCGGCCGCCCTCCCCGCGCAAGCGCAGCGGGAACCCCCAAATTCACGGGACGCAGAGACAAAAGCCAGGTGAGGGACCGCCGCGCCCCCCCCACCCCGCGCCCGCCCCCTCCACCCCCACCTGGGCTGCCATTCCAGCCCTCGGCGGCAATCTCTGGGTCCGCCCCAAACCTTGCCGATCAGCTTCCCGCGCCGGTAGACGCGTCCCGAGCTGGGGTCCCGTAGAAAGGTGGCCACCAGCTGGCGGCTCCTCCGCCGCCGCCGCGACGCGGGCTCCATGCGCGCGGGGCCTGGGCACACCTCCGCCCCGAGCCGACCCGGCGCCGCGCCACCGCCGCCGCCACCGCCGATCCGGGCGCGCGAGCAGCCCGGGCGCGTCTTTATTGGTGGTGGTGGGAGGGTGAGGCGGGCCGGGGCGGGGCTCAGGAGCCCCAGGGCGTGTCGGCCCCCTCCCTCCGCCCCGCCCCCTCCCTCGGTCCGGGAGCTCGAGCTGCAGGTGCGGGGAGGGGGGCGGGGGGAGGGTGGCACCTGGGCCTGGGGAGGGATGAGCGATCGGAGAGCCAGGCGCCCAACTAGGAGCCAAGATCCCGCACTCGGTGGGTTAGCTCTTGTGGGGGGATTGTTTTGGGGTTTGAACTCAGGGCCCCAGCTCTGTCACTGAGCTGCTGTTTGCTTTTTCTTCTTGCGCAGTGTTAGCGCGCATCTACTTAAGCACAACTCCAGTTTGGGTGGTTAATTGGAAATGAGTCACACTGCATTTGAGCCGGGGTTGGCTCCGAACCCGCTGTCCTCTCTCAGCTCGGCCTCCTGGGTAGCTGGGATTACAGGTGTGAGCCACCAGCCACTGCCAGTTTGTTTTGCAAAGAGTTGGGAAGCCCTAGTGGGGCCCGTTTCACTGAGCAGGAAAATGAGGCTCAGAGGCTGGCTTCCTTGTAGGGGGTACAGGTCAGGGGCTTCTCAGGACTCCCCCAAAGCGTCCTGAGTTTGACTCGGGGTCTTCCCTGAGTTACCCCAGGATCTGGGAAACCACTGCAGCCTTCAGAGTCAGAGAAAAGCCAAAGGTCTCTAGGGCGAGGCTGCTGGAGAGGAAGGGGGAGGCCGGGGAACAGAGATCCAGCAAGGAAGCCCCACATAGGAGAGGGTGCCATGCATGGTGGACGCTCCGAATGAAGAATGCTGCTAAGCCCTGATGTTTATGGCTTCTGGTAGGGGTGGCAGTGAGTGTGTTTCTGAATTGATGACTTCACAGGAGGAGGGAGACGGTGGCCTGAGGCTCTGCTGAAAACCATGGGGACATTTCTGAGCTCCAGACTTGACTCTAACCTCTCCCTAGACCCAAGCAATTTACTATCACATGGATCTGGGACCCAGGACCTATCCTCATTTTCCAGGGGGAGCCCCAAGGAGGCCCAGGGAGGGTGTCACGGTTCCAGTCCAGGAAGGGACAGCTCTGGGTATGCACCCAGGCAGCTGCCTCTAAGAGCCACAATATTAATCCCTAAAAGTTATGTAACACAGTGAATGGGGAGGGAGGGGTAACAGGCCTCCCTCTGTGTGGCTGGAATCAGGCCTTGGAATTTTCCAGAGACACCAGATTTCACATTGTGGCCTGGCCACACCACTAGATACAAGAAGTATCTCCTGAATGTACATATGTCCACCTGGTGTGTGAAATGGGGAGGGAGGGAATCTACGGTATGTGAGGACACTGGAAACACATTGTTTTTTTATTTTATTTTAATTTATTTTCGCCTGTCCTAGGTCTTGAACTCAGGGCCTGGATGCTATCCCTGAGCCTCTTGGTATGCAAGACTCTACCACTTGAGCCACAGCACCACTTCCGGCTTTTCTGAGTGGTGTATTGGAGATAAGATTCTCATGGAGACTTTTCTGCCTGGGCTGACATCGAACTATGATTCTCAGATCTCAGTCTCTTGAGTGGTTAGGATTACAGGAATGTCTGAGCCTCCAGCACTCACCTGCACAGTATATTATTATTTTGTTATTTATTTATCATTTATTGTGCCAGTGATAGGGTGTGAACTCAGGGCTTGGACACTGTCCTGTATCCCTAGCTACTGAGGAGGCTGAGATCTAAGGACTGAGGTTCAAAGCCAGCTCAGTCAGGAAAATCTGTTGAGATTCTTTTTTTTTTTTTTGCCAGTCCTGGGCTTGAGCTCAGGGCCTGAGCACTGTCCTTGGACTTTCTCAAGGCTAGAGCTCTACCACTTGAGCCTCAGCACCACTTCCAGCTTTTTTCTATATGTGGTAACGAGGAATCAAACCTGGGTCTTCATGCATGCTAGGCAAGCACTTTAACCACTAGGCCAAACTCCCGGCCATCTGTGAGATTCTTATCTTTAATGAACAACCAAAAAAGCTAGAAGTGGAGCTGTGGCTCAAGTAGTACAGCATTAATCTTAAACAAATAAGATTAGGGATAGTGCCCAGGCCCTGAATTCAAGCCCCAGAAACAGCATTAAAAAAACAAACCCAAAATGAAGTCAGCTTCAAAGCATACCTGCTTGAGGACTTGCTCCAGACCTAATACATGAACACGTGTGTATCAGCTATGTGTGTCCCAACCCAGCCCTTGTAAAATGACAGCTGTTTAACATACCATGTAGAGACTGAGCATGATGGCTCGTGTTTTTCATCCCAGCTACCTGGGAACAGAGGAAGAAGAATTATGGTTTCAGATGAGCACAGGCAAAAATGGAAGATCCTAGTTGAGAAATAGCTAAAGCCAAAAAGAACTGGCAGAAGGGCTCAGGCAGTGGAACTTAGCAAGCACAAAGCCCTGAGTTCAATTCCCAATACTAGAAAAAAAAAAAAGAAAGAAAGAAAAAGAAAGGAAAAAAATAGTACTGAAAGAAGGTGTTTTAGGGACTGGGAGCATGGCCTAGTGGTAGAGCTTACTTACCTCGCAAGCACGAAGCTCTAGGTTTGATTCCTCCATACCACATTCACAGAAAAAGGCAGAAATGGTGCTGTAGCTCAAGTGGTAGAGCACTAGCCTTGAGCAAGCCCAAGGATAACACCCAGGCCCTGAGTTCAAGCCCCAGAGCCATCACACACACAACACACACACACACACAATTTAACCAGGGGTCAGGGGAAGCTTTGGGGGGAAACTGAGCCAGTGAAGTGTTTTCTAGAAAATAACTGGCCCATAAGTGTTCCAGACTGGCCTGGAGCTGAAGGGGTGGTAGATCCAGAGTCCCTGGCCCTACCACCTGGTCCCTCCAGGCTTCTGCCCCAGGGAGAGGTGCCAAGCAGAGCCCTTGTTCTGGGACTGGCAGCCAAGTCAGTGGCACACAGGAGCTTCCTGGGGAAAGAATCGGAAGTTCCTGTCCCAAAGCCAGTAGCAGCCAGCCTGTCAGCTGACAGCCATGGCTCTGAGGCCAGCTCCCCCACTGCTACTGCCTGCTGGGGTTCTCTGACTTGAATATCATATCAGAACTTAGGGGTGGCAGGGAATGATCCCAGCCTGTGCTCTTCTGAGTGAGTTCACCCCCCATCCATGAGACTCATATCTCCATTTAATCATTGAATATGAAGCTACGGCTCAAGTAGTAGAGGGAAAAAAAAAAGCCTAACGATACCACTTAGGCCCTGAGTTCAACCTCCAGTACACACACACACACACACACACACACACATACACACACACAGAGACCCCCCCCCCTCACCTCCCCATCCCCTACCCAAAAAAATCTATCATGGGGGCTTCCTAAACCTCCTAACCTACAGGGGGCAGAAACTGAGGCACAGCTATGCACTGGCACATGTGGCTGTTTTGTAAAAAGGGCAGCCATCTGAGGGATACCATGTGCCATGTGTTAGACTGGATTCTCCATTCCCTCCCAGCATGGCCTGGCTGCCCAGTCTGCCCTCCCCCCACCTGCCTCCCCCCTCCAAATCGCGGGGGGCCCCAGTTCCCTCCCAGTTTCCATTCTTTTGCTGACCTGAGATAACTTTCTGGACTCAGCAGATTTCTCAGGAAGCTTCGCTCAAAATACCTGCTGCAGGTGGAAGGGGGTGACTGCTGACCAAACTGGCGACAGCAATTCCCTAGAGGATGACTGGGCCTGCATACCTCAGCGGTGGCCCATTCCTCATGCCCCTCCTCCCTGAACAAATGCGAGTGGGATCATCACCCATCTGACTCAGGCCTGGTCTGGGCACCCACATGCCTGGGCTTGTGAGACCTCAGCTGGCCAGAAAGGGCTCCAGGGATCTGCAGCCCCAGAGCTGAGGAAGCGACAGTCTCAAGTGATGAAGGTCTGGGGAGGGGCTGGGACTACCCGGTCCAACCTGGAGGCCGGTGAGCGTGCCTGGACTCAGGGCCCGGGTCCCTCTACAAACCACCACCTCCAGAAGCAAACTTCTTGAGTTTTGTTTTGGCCAGTCCTGGGGCTTAAACTCAGAGCCTGGCCATTGTCTCTGAGCTTATTCAAGACCAGCTCTCTTCCACTGAAGCCACAGTGCCACTTTTGGCTTTTTCTGTGTATGTGGTACTGAGGAATCAAACCCAGGGCTTCATGCATGCTAGGCAAACATTTTTACCACTAAGCCACATTCCCAGCCCCTTCCTTTATTTTTTAATGCCTCTTGCCACACCTCCAGCCCTGCTTTATGGTAGTTATTGTTTTAGAGAGTATGGCTTTTTTTTTTTTTTTTGCCAGTCCTGGGCTTGAGCTCAGGGCCTGAGCACTGTCCTTGGACTTTCTCAAGGCTAGAGCTCTACCACTTGAGCCTCAGCACCACTTCTGGCTTTTTTCTATATATGTGGTACCGAGGAATCGAACCCAGGTCTTCGTGCATACTAGGCAAGCACTTTAACCACTAGGCCAAACTCCCGGCCCAAGTATGGCTTGCTTTTTTTTTTTTAAACCCTGGCTGGCTTCAAACCACAATCCTCTAGATTTCAGCCTCCTGAATAGCTAGGATTTCAGAAATAAGCTATTAGTGCCTGGCTCTCCCCTACCCCCCATCTTTCTAGGCTGAATTTTTCTGGCCATCTTCAAAAGCTACCTCTTCCTTCTTCTCTTGGGACTCTTACTTCCAACAATATTGTCTCAACTCATGCTTTAGCACTGACAATGGTTATTGCCAATTTACAGTGGAGTCTTTGTTGGTGTTTGAATCTCCAGCAAGTTCACCTCACCTCAGGGCCTTTGCACATACTCTTCTACTTTACCTTTTCTCCTTACACCTGAATCTTTTTTGGGGGGGGGGAAGGGGCTTGATTTTATAGCCTGGGCTTTGTTTGCTAGAGGCTAGCACCCACTTGAGCCCCACCTCCACTTGCTGTTTTTTTTAGTAGTTTATTGCCAATAAGAGTCTCAGCGACTATACTACCAGAGCTAGCTTTGAGCCTCAGTCCTTGGATCTCAGCCTCCTGAGCCTCTGAATCTTTACCTGGTGCCTTGTCATAGTTGAGGCCAGTTTGCCCACAGTCCCTGACCCTTGATTCATGTCATTTATGTTCTATTCCATCACAATCTGATGGTTTACTTGTTTTCTTTGCTGTTTTTTTTGTTTTGTTTTGTTTTGTTTTTTGCCAGTCCTGGGCTTGAGCTCAGGGCCTGATCACTGTCCTTGGACTTTCTCAAGGCTAGAGCTCTACCACTTGAGCCTCAGCACCACTTCTGGCTTTTTTCTATGCATGTGGTACCGAGGAATCGAACCCGGGTCTTCGTGCATGTGAGGCAAGCACTTTAACCACTAGGCCAAACTCCCGGCCTATCTTTGCTGGTTTTGTATCCAGAAAGGACAGAAAGGAATTGCACCCACAGGTACTGGATTCAGCCTTGGTCCTGGTACCTTACTATGTTTCCAGGGATTGCCGTACCCAGACCTACTGGGTAGCCCCCCTGAGCGACCCTGTGCCTGCAACACAGTAGGCATCTAGGGTATCAACCCCCCTCCCCAAGCAGATGCTGCTGCAGGGTATGCCCCTTGCCACTTCTCTCTCTCTATTTTCTCCTGCAGCACCGTCTCCTCCGGTCCAGTGGAAGTTGCTGCGTGAGCATCAGCGCCTGTGGTTCATTTCCACAGGAAGTCTGTTTCCATCGAGCGAGTCTTTTCTAATTATGACAGCAAGCTCAATGTCATAAGCCATCCTGGGACATGAGTTGTTTTGTTTGCGTTGGTACTGAGGCTTGAACTAAGAACCTTGAGATCTGTCCTGGCTTTTTCCGCTCTAAAGCTAGCACTCTACAACTTGAGGCATCCCTGTACTTCAGGCTTTATTTTGTGGCTGATTGGAGATAAAAGTCTCCAATATTTTCCTGCCCTGCCTGGCTTCGAGCTAAGATCTTTAGAGCTCAGCCTCTATGTAGCTAGGCTGATGGACCACCTAGGCCAGGACTCTGAAGCCTCTTAACATGGCATAAAGCCATGTTTTTAATGAAAAAAAAAAAAACCAAGTTCCTAAGCTCCATGGCCTTGACCTCATAGGCAGGATAGTGAGGCTGAGCCTTAACACCTGAGTGCCCTATTTTTTCTCACCCTGTCTCAAGGAGGGGCTCCTGGCTGGAGCTCAGAGTAGCTCAGCTTCCCCACTCCTTGGCTATAGGTCACACAAAGACCTGGTGGGGGCGGGGCATCCCGTGGCTCATGCCTGCAATCCTAGCTACTCAGCAGGCTGAGATCTGGGGATTGCAGTTCAAAGCCAGCACAGACAGGAAAGTCTAAGAGAATATTATCTCCATGTAGCCACCAGAAAATTGGAAGTGATGCTGTGGCTCAAAGTGGTAGAGCTCTTGAGCATAAAAGTCAGGGACAGGGCTGGGAGTTTGGCCTAGTGGTAGAGTGCTTGCCTTGCATGCACGAAGACCCGGGTTCGATTCCTTGGTACCACATACATAGAAAAAAGCCGGAAATGGTGCCAAGGCTCAAGTGGTAGAGCTCTAGCCTTGAGAAAGTCCAAGGACAGTGCTCAGGCCCTGAGCTCAAGCCCAGGACTGGCAAAAAAAAAAAAAAAAAGTCAGGGACAGCATCCAGGTCCTGAGTTTAAGCCCCAAAACTGCCAAAAAGAAAAGGACACAAGGGCTCGGGAGTTTGGCCTAGTGGTTAAAGTGCTTGCCTAGCATGCATGAAGATCCGGGTTCGATTCCTTGGTACCACATACATAGAAAAAAGCCGGAAGTGGTGCTGAGGCTCAAGTGGTAGAGCTCTAGCCTTGAGAAAGTCCAAGGACAGTGCTCAGCCCCTGAGCTCAAGCCCAGAACTGGCAAAAAAAAAAAAAAAAAAGAAAAGAAAGGACACAATGAGGAAAGGAAGCCAGAAGCCCCCTCCCTGGGTCCCTGAGAACTCCAGCTGTGGTATCAGAGCAGCCTTCCCTTCCCTCACCTGTACCAATGTCACCCCAGAGCCACCTGGGAAACCTGCTGTCTGCATCCTTCTATTGTTTGAGCAGGAGTGAGGAGAGTCAGGATCCAAAAACTCTTTTTCTTTTTTTCTTTTGCTGGTCCTAGGCTTGAACTCAGGGACTGAGTGCTGTCCCAGAGCATTTCTGCTCAAAATTGTTGCCCTACCACTTGAGCCACAGCGCCACTTTAGGCTTTTTGCTGATTTACCGAAGGTAAAAGTCTCATGAACATTTCCTGCCCTGGCAGGCTTTGAACCATGGTCCTCAGATCTCAGCCTCCCGAGCAGCTAAGATTACAGGCATGAGCTACTGGCATCTGGCTTCCCACAATTCTTGTCCAGGCTAGGATTTAGTGCCAGCTCTATGCACTTCCTACAGGTATTCAGCAGAAGGTCTCTGCGTGGCCTATTCCATCCTCTTATCCCCTCTACTCCTGCCAATCAAGCTTAATACCTCCCACCCAGACCTTGTTCTTCCTTCCATATTACCACTGGTGTACCATGCTGGCCCATGACCACCCTCTGTTCAATCTCTTGTGTGACAGTGGCATTTGCCACCCATACCCCGGCTGGCCTGCTCTCCTCCTCTCCTGGGGCCTCTGATACTCAGGCTCTGATTTCAGCCAGGATGGTTGCTCTGATACCCACTTGCCCTGTTGAAGTCTCCATCCTCCCAGCCCCACTCCTCAACTGGGATGGCTCTTTAACTTCTGTAGATTTTGCCTTCGAAGCTGTGCACTGGTGGCTGAGGTTCCCAGTTGAAAGCCAGTCGAGATAGGAAAGTCCATGAGGCTCTTATCTCCAACCAGCCAGCAAAAAGCCAGAAGTGAGGATATGGCTCAAGAGGAAAAAGCCAAGTGAGACCACAAAGCTCTGAATTCAAGCCCCAGTTCTAGTGCTCGTGCACACACGATTCTGCCTTCAAATAGGGCAGGAACTACCCACTGTACCCAGTTTAGTCCAGTCCTCATCGCCTCCCGCCCCCACAGCAGCCAGAGTTAGAGCAACCCCCCCCACTGGCATTACCCCCTCCTCTGCCTCTCCAGCTCATCTCTCGGTACCCAGGCCTCTGGCTCCAGCACACACCCTGGCCAAGGCTGCCTCAACATGCTCTACCCTTCCTCTACAGTGGGTCTGAGTACTTTCAAGCTTCCAGATGGCAAACTGGGATTACACACTCCCAGCTGCGAATGGCTGTGCTGGTACAGCCATCCAGGAAGAGCTGTACAGACCGTGTGTGTGTGTGTGTGTGTGTGTGTGGATTTCAGGGGCTCACATTTGTCATCCTAGCTCCTCAGGAGGCTGGTTCAAAGCCAACCCAAGCAGAAAAGTCCATGAGACTCTCATCTCCAGTGAAGTGGCTCAAGTGGTAGAGCGCCAGCCAACCTTGAGTGAAAAAGACTCAGGGACAGCACTGCAGGTCCTGGGTTCAAGTCCCAGGCCTGGCTCAGGCACCCACGGAAAGGTGGATTCCCTGGAGGAGAGGACATGGAAGCTGAGCCCGGGTAACCCTCAGCCCGGCCGCCAGAGGGCCCGGCGGGGGCGAGGGCGACAGAGGCTGGTGGGGCTGGGGGGGGGGGGGGGCGTGGGCCGCTGGGACCCACAAGGCGGGATGCCGGGAGCTCTTGGGGGTACCCAAGAAGTTTGCTGGTCTGAGCAGAAAGTCAAAGTCCAGCAGCTAGGCGCCCCTTTGACGGGATGGGGAAACTGAGGCTGGAGCGGGTGAGGCCGGACACAAAAGGGCACCGCCTGCGCCGGCGTTGGGGTGGGAAGCGGCGGTGGCGGGAAGGAGGGAGGGGAAGGGGAGGGGTGGGGAGAGGGGGAGGGGGCGGGCGGGCGCGCCCCGCTGACAGCAGCACCCGGGAATGCGTGCGCCGGCTGGGAGGGTCTCTCCGTCCCCCACGCCCGGCCCCCAGGCGAGCTTCTCCCCTGTGCGCAGCGGGGCCCCCGGATGGGGGACGGGCCCCGGGGGGCGGGGGAACCCCGAGATCGGGAGGAAGGAGCCGACGTCTTCACCCTTCCGCGGGGACGCCCCCCCCAGGGGTCTCAATCCCGAGGTCCGCGGGAGGCGGCGGCGGCGCCCGGACTCCCCAGTCCCCGCGCAGAGCCGACCTCCGCGCGCGCATTCCCGGGCCCTGAGCGCCGCGCCCGGAATAGCTGCCCCGGGTGGGGTGGAGGGGGGGGCCGGGCCCCGCGTGCCCCCCTCCCCTCCCCGCCCGCCTTCCCAAGGTCGCGGACGCCACCAGGGCTCCCGTCGGGCAATCAGCACCTCGCCCCGGATCCAGCCGCGCGGGGGCGCAACGGGCCGCCAGCCCTCGGGACCCCGGCTGGGCGCGTCCCCGAGGCCCCGGCGAGGGAGGGACGGCCCGAGCTCCCCCACCCACACCTCGGGCCCCGCCGTTTCCGTTCGTTCTAGGGCCGCCCGGGGAGCCCAGAGCCGCAGCCTGGGCTCTACGCACCCGGTAAGTCCTTCCTCCTATCCTGCCACCATCCCGGCCAGGTGACCTTATGGTCTTTGCCCTCCTTGTCTCCACCGGGAGAAGGATCGGCGAAGGCAAGTAATTCCAGGGCGAGTGAGCTTGGTGATCCCACTTTTTCCAGGGGAAACTGAGGCCCAGAGATCTGGCTTGCTCTGAGATGGGATGCCAATCTCAGAGGGGAGGCTGCTTCTTTGGGAATTAGACCTGGTAGGGCTGGCAGTGTTCGGGCTCACCCACCTCAGTGGTCCAGGCCCCTTCCCCCAGCTTAGCTGTGAGTCCCCACGGCTTCCTGCTGCCTGGGCCAGCCCTCCTCCGACTCACAGCGGGGTGGGGACCAAGCTGGTCACCTAGCTGTGGGTCAGAGGTCAGGTCCCACGCTGTTGCGTCTTACACCAGCCTTGGTTTCCCAGGTTGTGTGCAAGTAAAAGTGCTCCAAGGGCCAGGATGTGAGAGCCAGAGCGGCTGGGTACTGGGGAAATGGAGGCTGGGGGGGGGGGGGGGTCCAGGAGAGCCGAGCTTTCCACACCCAGTGCCCAGTGTGGCCTGAGCTGCCTTTGAGCCCATACCCACTGCCTTGGGCAGGCGACCGGACCTAGCCCCAGAAGGGACTCAGCGGGCCTCCCTCCTCCTCCTTTGTCTCATTCAGGCCTAGATCACGAGGAGGGTGTGGGTGTCTGGATGTCAGAGTGACTTCATCCCTCTCTGCAGATTGGACAACTGGGGAAACTGAGGCCCCAGCTGCCTTCTTTTCTCTAGTTGGGCTCATCTCACCCTTTTCCTCCCCAGGCAGGCCACTGGGCACTCCCTCCCACACCCTCTGCTGAGAGACCATGAGACCACAACTGGACTGGGGCCAGGTCACCCCTCCCTGTCTCCCTGATCCTGGGACTGCCTCAGATGGAGGAGGGGACTCTGTCAGGGACTTAGCATCTGACTCAAACATCCCCCCCACCATGCCATCTGCAGGGTTTCCTAGAACCATGGACTGAGTCCAGCTGGCCTACAGTGCACAAATGGGGAAACTGAGGTACCAAGGAGCGGAATGGCTGGTTCCTGTCCACACTGGAAGGTAGAAACGTTGATTACAGGGAGAATGGTGAGGGGCAGATCTGTGCAATGACTCCTTCAATCATTAAACTCTGGCTAAGCACCTAGGGTGTGCATTTAGAATGTTCCGCCAACAGTGAATAGCATGGACAGTAAATAGTATGCATAGTAAATAGCTCTATTGGATTCAATCAACTCATCAGAACTTTCCTGCAGCTGGGAGCCAGTGTCTCAGGCCTGTACATTTTAGCTACTCAGGAGTCTGAGCTCTGAGGATTGTGGTTTGAAGCCAGCCCAGGCAGGAAAGCCCAGGAGACTCTCTCCATTGAACCACCAGAAAACCACAAGTGATGCCCTGGCTCAGAGTGGCAGAGTGCTAGCCTTGAGTGAAAGAGCTCGGGGACGGTGCCCAGGCCCTGAGGTCAAGTTCCGTGACCAGTAACGACAACAACAAAAACCCAGATAACCAAAATACAAAACTTCCCTGCAAAGCCAGGTGGGATGGGGCTATAATCACCTCCCATCTTTCCAGAGACGGTAAAGGAGCACAGAGAGGTTTAGTGACTGGCTCCAGTGTAGCCAGCCAGCCAGGGCGGGGACGAGGGTTCGTTCAACCCCGGTCCCTTGTGCCCCCTCTTTCTGCCCTCCCCCCATCTGGTCTCTTCCAGAACCTTCTGCTTTTGCTGTGGACCCTCCTGAGCTGTAGTTTGGGGGGCAGTGCTCAGGTAAGTGGGGAGCAGGAGCCCAGGGGCAGAATGAGGACGTGGCCAGCAGTGTGTGGGGTCCTTATCTCTCCTCCAGGCTGACCCGCCTCGGTCTCCCCAAGTAGGGTCCGGGGGAGTGGACGCCGTGGGGGTCCTGGAGCCGCTGTTCCAGCTCCTGCGGGCGGGGCGTCTCCGTGCGCAGCCGACGCTGCATCCGGTGAGGGGGGCGGGCCCGGCCGCCCGGCCACGCCCCCGGCCACGCCCCCGGCCTGCCCACACACGCCGTGCCCTTTAATCCCTTGGACTCAGCTGGAATGCGGGTGGGGCTGGTGGAGGCGGAGGGTGGCCTGGGCTGGTTCTAGCCATACTCAGGTCACCCTGCTCCCCTCAGGTTCCCTGAGGAAGACCCTTGCTGGGGGGACAGCCATGAGTACCGCCTCTGCCAACTGCCAGTAAGCTCAGTTTACCTCCCAGTCTGCCCTAGATCCCTTTCACTTCTGCACATAGGCTCCCAACAGGCCTTGCCATGCTTCCAGGTTCTCTGTGCTCCCTGGAGCTGACGCTGTTCTCTCTCTTCAGGAATGTCCTCCAGGGGCAGTGCCCTTCCGAGACATACAGTGTGCACTCTTTAATGGCCGCCCTGTCCTGGGTACCCAGAAGACCTACCAATGGGTGCCCTTCCACGGGGGTGAGTAAGCGAGACCTGGTCCAGGAGAAGAAAGAGGGAATCGGAGAGTTGCACAGAGAAGGGGACATTAACACTGGGGCTTTGAAGGATATGTAGGAGCTGGTGAAGTAAAGCAAGAAGCTGTGACAGAAGGAAGCAGGGTCCATTCTGCACAGGACCAAACACCGGGATTTACTCTGTGCTCTATCCAGAGGCCAATGGTTCTCAAACTTATCCCAGTAACAGGAAATGTCGCACTGAGCTGAAAATAGCGAGTTATATAACTGGGTGCCCGGGGCAGCACGCCTCCAGATGGAAGGGAGACTGGCAGCTTCAGACACCATACCCGAGACGCGTAGATAAGAAAAGCATGGAACGGGGAAAAGTTCCACCCTTTAGCCTCCTAGGCTGGTTTTCTGTCTCCTGATTTTGCCCTGAGAATTGAGAATCCCTCCCCCTACTCCACCCCCAACAGAGGCCAAGCTAGACCAGCTCCTGATCTGATCAGGCAGTCTGACAGCCAGGCCCTGCCACTGGAGAGCCTAAGTCTGACACTGGAGCAGGAATCAAGGCTGTGTGCCAGTGTAATCTCACAGCCTATTTGGCCCAGGTTACTCCCTACTCACTCAGTTCTGGACAGATTTTTTACTGGATCTGCATGGAATGGATGGGTGACTGAAATGAAAGGGACTGAGACATGGGCCACGTCCTGGAAAAAAAGAAGGCAGGAGGTGGGTCTAGGGAGAGGCAGGACCTGAGTAAGAGGGCCTGGAGGGTAAGCAAGGGCATGGTCTGATGGAGAGGGTGGGACAGGGCCTGAATGGAAGTGGCAGGAGCTTAGTGCTCAGCCAAAATACTGAGTTCTGCCTGGTGCTGTCCCAGTGCCTAGCACACAGTAGATATTCAGTGTGTGGAACACTCAAGAAAAGAAAGAAGAATGGTAAGGAGGCTAATTAATAACAGATGGCATGAATCTAATCTGGAGTACTTGTCTGAGAGAGACCACATTACTGGAGGCAGAGTTGGTTGGGCGCTAGACCTGGCTCGGCTTCAGCCTCAAGTCCAGCTTTGGCTGAACCTCTCGGTCTCATTTGCTTAAAGAGGTTGGGGAATGCAACCCACAGCTCACCCATGCCTCTCACCCTCCAGCGCCCAATCAGTGTGAGCTCAATTGCCTGGCCGAGGGGCACACTTTCTACCACAGCTTTGGCCGCGTCCTGGATGGTACCCCCTGCAGCCCAGGAGCCCAGAGTCTCTGTGTGGCTGGCCACTGTCTCGTAAGAGCCCGTCGCGCCCCGCCCAACCCCTGCCCATCGGCTCTCAGGCCCCACCCCCAGGTCCGCAGTCCCTTTTCTACCCTGCCTGGCCCATCCTGGCTCGGCCTGGGGCCTGAACTCGGGACGGGGGACCCTGTTCCTGGTCTCTTCAAGTCAAGCTTAGCACTCTACCTCTTTAGCCACAGCGCCATGAGACTGGAGTCTCACGGGGACTTTCCTTCCCCGCGATCCTCAGATCTCGGCCCCCTGAGTAGCTAGGATGGCAACCCCGTCCCCACCCTCTCCCTTCCCTCCCCCCCACCCCGCAAGCCCCGTCTAAGACGATGAACCGTGTGTCCCCCGACTCTTTAGAGCGCCGGCTGTGACGGGGTGCTGGGGTCCGGCGCCCTCGAGGACCGATGCGGCCGCTGCGGTGGTGCCAATGACTCGTGCCTCTTGGTGCAGCGCGTGTTCCGTGACGCCGGTGACCGCCCCGCCCCGCCCCGCCCCGCCCCGCCCCGTCCCGTCCCGTCCCGTCCCGCCGGGTCCGCAGCACCTCCCGAGCGGACCCTTTAACTAGTCCCGGGTCCCGGAAGCAGAGGTCCAAGCTGATTGGGTAGTCCTAGGCGCAGCCCCTCGCCGCCGTCATTCTGATTGGCTGTCATCAGGTTGTCCCACCCTCCCCGGAAGAGGCCGGGGCCGCACGCTTTCCCCGCCGCGCGCTTGCGCGCTGAGCGTGACCCCAGTCCCGTGCGGCCCTTCGCTGGCTGTCCGCTCTCGGTACCCCCGCTGAATCCTCACCCCCGTGGACACCCCAATACCTTCCCGCTGTCCCGCCCAGGTGCCTTCGCCGGCTACTGGAACGTGACCCTGATCCCCGAGGGCGCCAGGCACATCCGCGTGGCCCAGCGCAGCCGCAACCACCTGGGTACCGCGGGGTGGGAAGTGGGAGGCGGCGGTCCCGGGCTGCGGCTGGGAGCGGGGCGGGGCAGCGGCGGTGGGGTCGCGGGGACGGGGCGTGCGGGTTCCCAGAAGCGTCCCCTCGCAGCGCTGCGGACGGGCGACGGGCGGTACGTGCTCAACGGGGACTGGGCGGTCAGCCCGCCCGGCACCTACGAGGCCGCGGGCACCCACGTGGTCTACATCCGGGCCCCGGGGCCCGAGGAGACGCTGCTCGCCGCCGGGCCCACGTCCCAGGACCTGCTCCTGCAGGTGCGGGCGGGGCGTCCGGGCGGGGGCTCGGGGGTCGGTGGGTCAGAGGTCAGCCTCCCGGACGGAGTGGGCCGCCGGGTCACCGCGCCTCGCCGCCCTTGTCGCCCCCCCCCCCCCCCGGCCAGGTCCTCCTGCGGGAGCCCAACCCCGGGGTGCACTTCGAGTTCTGGCTGCCTCGGGAGCGCTACGGCCCCTTCCAGGCGCAGGCGCAGACCCTGGGCTGGGCCCCGCGGCAGCCGCAGCCCCGGGAGGTGGAACCCCGACCCCCGGAGCCTCCCCCGGCCCGGGCTCCGACCCCGGCCCCAGGTGAGGTGCGGAGGGCGGGGTGGGGAAGGCAGGAGGGGTGGCCTTGGCCCCCCTCACAGCGCCGTCTCCCGCAGACCCCTGCCCACCGTGTCCCGACACCCGCGGCCGCGCCCACCGGCTGCTCCACTACTGCGGCAGCGACTTCGGTGAGACTGGGCTCCCAACCCTCACCCAGCCCCCCATTAGCTGGATCTTTGGGCCTTGGCCTGATGCCCTCTGATCTCGTAAGACCGCTTTTTTTTTTTTTTCCTTGTGCCAGTCCTGGGGCTTGAACTCAGGGCCTGGGTGTTGTTCCTGAACTTTTTGTGTGCAAGCCTGGTGCTCTAACACTTGGCCAGCCCCACCTGCAGCCTTTTGCTGGTTAATTGGAGATAAGAGTCTCCAGGAAGCCGGGGGCCTGTGGCTCACGCCTGTAATCTTAGCTACTCAGGAGGCTGAGATCTCAAGATCACAGTTCAAAGCTAACCTGGGCACTAACGTCTATGAGACACTTATCTCTAACCACCAGAAAACCGGGGTAGCCTTAAGCTGAAGAGTGCAGGGACAACGCCCAGGCCCAGAGTGCAAGCCCCAAGACTGATGAGAGAGAGAGAGCCAGGTGTACTGGTTCACACCCGTAATCCTAGTTACTCAGGAGGCTGAGATCTCAGGATCATAGTTCAAAGCCAGCCCAGGCACTAAAAATACATGAGACTCTTCAATTAACCACCGGAAAACCAGAAGTGGCGCCGTGGCTCAAGGGGTAAAGTGGTAAGCCTTGAGAGCTCAGGGACAACACCCAGGCCGAGTTCAATTCCTACCATGGACCAAAAAAAGAGTCTAAAGGACTCAGGCTGGCTCATCACTGTGCTCCTCAGATCTCAGCCTCCTGAGCAGCTGGGATTACTGGTGCCAGCTCCTATTTGACTAGCTGGTGGGACTTGTAACCCATTATAACTACATTATTCAGTGCCTGGCTTCTGCTGACCCTAGTCCTGGCCCAACCCACAGTGTTCCAAGCCCGAGTGCTGAGTCGTCACCGCCAGGCCCAGGAAACCCAGTATGAGGTTCGAATCCTGCTGATTTATAAGAACCGCTCACCACTAAGGACTCGAGAATATGTATGGGCACCAGGCCACTGTCCCTGCCCACCACTGGCTCCCCATCGAGAGTACCTGCTGGCTGCCAGGCGCCTTGTCAGTCCTGATGGCACACAAGACCGACTGCTGCTGCCCCACGCTGGCTATGCCCGGCCCTGGAGCCCTGCTGAGGACAGCCGGGCACGGCTGGCCTCCCGGCGTTGTCCTCTCTGAACCCCTAGAGGATGCCTTCATCACCACAGCAAGAACAGCACACCTGGCTGACCTCAAACTTCCTTTTTCCGTGGCTTGCCCTCACCCAGGAAATTCCAGTAGCTCTCATCTGCAGGCTTGTGATTTCCTTGTCACACAGACACCTTTGCATGCAGTTGGACCCATTGTCACAGGCAAATAGGCTCTGGCGACGATACACTAAGACTGCATAGATGCTAACTCTTGTTTCCTTTCTTTGCTGCCAGGAAGCTCCTAACTTTTTTTTCAAGTAAAAAATGTCTGTTTACACTCTCCTTGCCTCACACTCACTTGTTTGGTCATGTCCAAGAGAAAGATAGACCTAAGGAGTCATTGTAATGTATGTTTTAGGGCCAGGAGTTTGGCCTAGGGTAGAGTGTTTGCCTAGCATGCAGGAAGGCCTGGGTTTGATTTCTCAGTACCACATATACAGAAAAAGCCAGAAGTGGTACTGTGACTCAAGTGTCTTGAGAAAGCCCACGGACAGTGCTCAGCCCTGAGTTCAAGCACCAGGACTGGCAAAAAAAAAAAAAAAAAGTGTAATGTGTCTTTTATCTTTTCTTGGGCTCCATGAAGCTCCGCACTCTTCAGCTCTGACACTTTGTGTGCTCATTTTTCTCTCTGTCTCACACACACCCTCATGTTTTCACAGACTGCTACAAACAGGCATAGCCTTTAGAAGACGTGCTTACAAAGGCACTGTATTCTGCCCATTTCCCTTTGTCCTGGCTACCAGGACACTCGGCTAACTTTGACCTCTAGCTGAGTTTCCTTCAACAGACTGAGCTTTCTTTGTAATTAATTTTTTTCCAAAAGATTACAGTTGCATATATTCATCCTCAGAAACTTGACACCCTGGGGTCACAGTCACTCAAATGTGACTTGCTGTCACCTCCCCCACTGCATGCCCAACCTGTGTCAAGGCAAGGACAGGAAATACATAAGGATGAGGAAAGGGCTCTTACATTCCCTAGGCCCTCCCTGGGTCTGTATCTCCCTGGGCTGGTGTATCTCTGGGCTCCTGCATTCTCTTCTGAAACCAGAAGATAGATAGGGGGATGTCTGTGGAATGTCAGCCCTTTTTCAGGATGCCCCTTTGACTCCTCCCCTTGTGGGGACAATCTGTCTCTTTATAGCAGCCCAGCTTTGGTTCTATTTTTTTCTGTGTGTGTTGATACTAGAACTTGAACTCAGTCTCTCCCTCTTGTTTGGCTTTTTTTTTTTTTTGCTCAAGTCTGGTGCTCTACCTCTTGAATCACATTTTTTTTTCCTTTTGCTGGTTAATTAAAGTCTTAATAGAATTATCCTGCCTGGGATGGCTTTGAATCTCAATCCTCAAATCTGTCTTCTAATAACAGCTGTGAGTCACTGGTGCCTGACCCAGCTTGGGTTTTCTTCTTGGGTCCCAGTAGTTCATTTAGGCCATCACTTTCCCATGGGGTCTTGCTGACCACTGACTGCAGTTGTCCCCCTTCCCCCACCCTTCTCCCCTCTAGGGGCAGCTGGCAGGTAAAGGGCAGGGGGAGGGGGAGAGAAGACCAGGGTAGCCAACATAAAGGGGGCATTGGCCAGGTTGGTATGTTACTGGACCCATCCCCTTCCCTTGCAAGGAACCTCAAGCTTGTATGTCTCCTTTAAGTCACTCCTGGCTCTGACTGGGTTGATGGTCCTCTCTGGGGATACATCCTCCAATCCCCCCATCCATCCATCCATCCCAGCAGTATTTATTGAGCATCTATAGTGTGCCAAGGATCCAGCACTCTGTGCAATAGCCCAGATCTGGTCTCCAGGAACATGTACTTGGTCTGTCACTGCAGGGGCTGCAGGCCGAGGTTGTTGCATTGCCTCCTTCCCAACCTTGTGCCAGGAGCTGGGAGAATTCAGGAGGGATTTGTGGTGCCTGCGCGCCCCCTGGTGGCAGGATGAGGGACGATGGGCTTCCATTAACCCAGCTGTCTGTGACCTCCCAGGGGCCCTGTTCTCACTTCAGTTCCCATCCTCTTGGGTCCCTGCAGCTGTCCCCTCTCTCCTGTGGGGTGGGATAAATCAGAGAGGGAGATTCCTCAGTCATTTAGCCCTAAAAGTCTGCTGATGACATATGTCCTGGTCCAGAGACCCAGACCCTGGCTGTGTCTCCTGATTCAGAACAAGGCAGGAAAGCCAGGATGGGCAGGTGGCAGTGCCCAGTAGGAGGCTGTCTGGCCTGCCTCTATAACCATTCTTATTTCAGAACCCAGACCCAAGCTGGGCACTAGAGTGGCTTGCCTATAATCCTAGTAACTATGAAAGGTGTGAGATCTGAGGATCTCACATTTCAAAGCTAGCCCAGGGGCTGGAAGTGTTGCTTACTGGTAGAGTGCTTGCCTAGCATACACAAGAAACCCGAGGTTCAGTTCCTTAGTACTACATAAGCAGAAAAAGCCAGAAGTGGTGCTGTGGTCATCGTTTGATTAGTTCCCTGGCTTTCAAGCAGTTGAATAAAGAGAGGGGAAATACTTAAGACTAAAGACATTGAAACCAGCATAATAATTGACAAGGAAACGTTATTCAGCAAGAGCAGGCTGGTCTGTGTCATCAATGACATTGTAAGCAGTAATAAAAACTGTAGGCGAAAATGCCAAATGCCAGTGCCTCATAATTAATCCTAGCTACACAGGACACAGATGTGAGGACCGAAGTTCAGAGCCAGCCTGGGCAGAAAAGTCCATGGTACTTTATCTCCATTTAAACAAAATCTGGAAGCGGAGCTGTGGCTCAAGTGGTAGAATGCTGCCCTTGAGTGAAAAAATTAAGGGACAGCACCAGATCCTGAGTTCAAGTCCTAGTGCTAGCACAGAAAAAAAGTAAAAGAAAGTCAAGAGGCTGAGATCTGAGCATCTCAGTTCAAAGCCAGCCTGAAGCAGGAAAGTCTGTGAGACTCTTGAGTTCAAGCCCCATGACCAACAACAAAAATAAACTCAAATGATGAATATGATGAGTTTGTGACTTGTGTTTGTGTAAAACAGTAGGAAGAACAACAATTACTCCGGGATATTTCCTAGAGAAGGAGCTGTAGTTCGTACCTGTCATTCCAGCTAGGGGATGACTGACCCTGGGAAAAATTCAAGAAACTTCATTCCAGTGAAGAAGAAGCTGGGCACAGTTGCAGATTTCTGTCATCTCAGCAGGAAACGTGTAAATGTCATGGAGCTTGAACTCAGAGCATGGGAACTATCAGTGCTTCATGCATGTTAGATGATGCACTTGATCCAGACTTCCACTTCAGCTTTTTGCTGGCTTTGAACTGCAATCCCCAGATCTCAAGCTTCTTGAGTAAGTCACCAGGGCTTGTTTTATTTGGAGATCAAATCTGGCTTTGTTGATGAAGTTGGCTTTACCTTCTGCAGTGTCACGTTGCTTGCTCAGCTGTCTGCATGGGGCTGGCTGCTGCCTCCCCCAATCTCAATCAGTTGGCTTCTTGGTGTCCCAGCAGTTACCAGGTAAGTTGTGAGAGGGTGGGTAGGAGGCTGTGTGCCCCGAGGCATGGTGTTATCTGTGTACGGCAGCCAGGAAGAACTCGGACACTGCGGAGTTGTGGCTGTGGAGGTTTGAATGGAGCCTGTGAAGGTCACCTCATTTGGTAGAACTTGTCATTAAAACTATTAAGATGAAGTAATCCTGGATTACAGTGGTCCTGAGTCTAATTATGAATGCCCTCCTACGTGCCAGACACGCTGGCTCATGACTGTAATGTTAGATGCTACTCGGGAGTTGAACATTGGAACATGGTTTGAGGCCAGCATAGATAAAAAAGAAAAATATACAACCTTTGAAAGACCCCCCATCACAAGAGCTGGGCATGGTGGCACACATCTGCCATCCCAGCCTCAGTGGGAAATATAAATAAATAGAAGCATGGCAGAGTACTGGTGCCTCATCCCTGTACTCCTAGCTACTCAGGAGGCTGAGATTTAAGGATCATAATTCAAACATAGCCCAGGCAAGAAGGGGCTTGAACTCACAGCCTGAGCACTGTCCTTGGACACTTTTTGCTCAAGGGTAGCACTCTGCCAATTGAGCCACATCACCACTTCTAGCCTTTTCTGTGTATATGGGTCCAGGGAATCGAACTCAGCGCTTCATGCATGTTAGGTGAGCATGCTACCACTAGGCCATGCACTAGACCAAACTCTTATGTCAATTAATTACACCCAAAATACAACCAACCAGAATTAGAGCTGTGGCTCAAGTGGTAGCGTGCCAGCCTTGAGCAAAGCTCAGGAGGCTGGGAATGTGGCTTAGTGGTAGAGTACTTACCTAGAATGCATGAAGCCCTGGGTTCAATTCCTCAGTACCACATACACAGAAAAAACTGGAAATCGCGCTGTGGCTCAGGTGGTAGAGCACTAGCCTTATACAAAAAAGAAGCTCTGCAGGCCAGGAGTTTAGTCTAGTGGTAGAGTGCTTGCTTAGCATACATGGAAGACCCAGGTTCAATTCCTCAGTACCCCATACATACAAAAAAGCCAAAAGTGGTGCTGTGGCTCAGAGTGTTAGAGCTCTAGCCTTAAGAAAACCCAAGGACAGTGCTCAGGCCTGAGTTCAAGCCTGGCCAAAAAAAAAAAAAAAAAAAAAAAAAAAAGCTGAAAATGGAGCTGTGTCTTACGAGGTAAAGCATCAGCTTTGCGAAGAAAATGTAAATTGTAAGGGGAACACAAAGCCTTTGTACCACCACAGAGACAGACACAGAGACCCAGAGACAAGCCTTGGCATTCAAGCCCCAGGCCTGGCAGAGAGCGAGAAAGCAAGAGAGAGAGAGAGAGAGAGAGAGAGAGAGAGAGAGAGAGAGAGAGAGAGAGAGAGAGAGAGAGAGAGAGAGAGAGAGAGAGCATGTGCTCAGGGACAATGCCCAGGCCCACAGTTCAAGGCCCACAACCGATGACAAAAAAAAGAGAGAAAGCTAGACGTGAGAGGTGTGCCGCAGGGCTCCCTGGGAGAGGTGAGCAACTGGGCACTGTTCTCTGTTTTTGTACTGGTCCTCAGGTGCTTGAACTAGGAGCCTGGGTGCTGTTCCTGAGCTTTTTTTGTTCAGGGCTAACACTTGACCACTTGAGCCATAGCACCACTTCAGGTTTTGGTGGTCAACTGAAGAGTTCCATAGACTTTCCTGCCCGGGCTGGCTTTGGACCACAATCCTCAGATCTCAGCCTCCTGAGTAGCTAGGATGACAGGCGTGAGCCACCATGCCCAGCCCTGAGACTCTTATCTCCAGTTAATCTCTAGAAAACTGGAGTGGCACTGTGGCTCAAAGAATAGGGTGATAGCCTTGAGCTGAGCAGCTCAGGGACAATGCCCAGGCCCAGAGTTCAAGTCCTGTGACTGACAAATGACCGGCAAAGACTGACTTCATACTATGATCCTCAGATCTTAGCCAAGATTACAGGCATGAGCCACCAATGCTAGCTAGCAGCCTTGGAAAGAGTAAGCTTTTTGTTCCTACCTCATTCCTAGCCATGGTCAGAGATCATTCTCTGAGCTGGCCCTGAAATCAGATCAGAGGTTCCTACCTCCATCTTGGACAGGAACGAGGTCAGGAAGGGTTAATGACGCCTATGTGATAGTGATAAATCCAACCTTCCTGGTGAAAGTACAAGTCTCCCATCCCTAGGGCTCCCCTGTTGTCTTTCTCCACCTGGCTCCTCTAATCAAGCCACACCTCACTGCTGCTCCCACACACCAGCTGTGGACCTGCCCCAGGGACTTGCAGGGTCTGGCTGCCAGAGACATTCTTGTCCCCAGTGGAAGTGGGTGGCCAGCAAGTTTTACTCAGTGCCATAGGATGAAAGCCCTTTTCTAACCCAGGCCAACTTCCTGCATGCTTTTTCTTCAGCTGCATTTTCTGCCCATTATCCATTAACGTTGCTCTGGTACTGGGGCTTGAACTCAGGGCCTGGACACTGTTCCTGAGCTTATTTGCTCAAGGCTAATATTTAACCACTTGAGCCACACCACTTTTTTGGCCAGTCCTGGGCTTGGACTCAGGGCCTGAGAACTCTCCTTGAATATTCAAGGCTAGCACACCACTTGAGCCAAAGCACCACTTCTGGCTTTTTCTGTACAGGTGGTACCAAGGAATCAAACTCAGGTCTTAGTGCATGATAATCAAGCTCTCTACTACGAGGTCACACTCCCGGTCCCACTTCTGGCTTTATATGTGTTTTTTTTTTGTTGTTGCCAGTCCTGGGCTTGAGCTCAGGGCCTGAGCACTGTCCTTGCATTTTTCTCAAGTCTAGAACTCAAACACTTGAGCCTCAACACCACTTCTGGCTTTTTCTAAGTATGTGGTACCAAGGAATCGAACCCAAGTCTTCATGCATGTTAGGCAAGCACTCTACCACTAGGCCAAACTCCCAGCCCTATATGTGTTTTTATTTTTTTTATTTTTTTTGCCAGTCCTAGGCTTGAGCTCATGGCCTGAGCACTGTCCTTGGATTTTCTCAAGGCTAGAGCTCTACCACTTGAGCCTCAGCACCACTTGCAGCTTTTTTCTATGTATGTGGTACCGAGGAATCGAACCCGGGTCTTCATGCATGCTAGGCAAGCACTTTAACCACTAGGCCAAACTCCCGGCCCCCTATATGTGTTTTTAATTGGAGATAAGAGTCTCATAGACTTTCGTGCCTGTGGTGGCTTTGAACTGGGATCCTCAGATCTCATCCTCCTGAGTAGCTGGGATTACAGGCGTGAACCACCAGCACTTGACCTCCTTTTTAGCTTTGCTGGTTGTCAGAGCCATGGTGACCACAAAATAAAATGAGAAGGGTGTAGAAGATACTGCCTGGGTCCACATATATCCGGGCAGATCCCACAAATGCTGGTCTGCCTCCTTGCTGGACCTTGGATGCTGGGCAGGATGAATGGTCCATCCTAAGATCTGTCTTTCAGCCTAGCAATCTTCCTGCCCAGGTAAAGCCTGCCTGGGATGGAGGCCCAGGGCCTTCCAGCGCTGCTGCATACTTCCCCCAACTCCGACCTCTACTGGTACCGCCCAAATAGTACTTCAGTTCTTTTTGCCTCTGTTTCTGGAGGTTCCACGTGAGGCCAGAGTATGTGTGTGTTAGTTTTAAACTCTGGGTCTTTGGCTCTTGCTTGGCTTTTCTGTTCAAGGTTGTTGCACTACCAACTTGAACCACAGCTCCACTCTAGGGTTTTTGGTGGCTAATTGGAGCTAAATCTCACACTTTCCTGTCTAGGCTGGCTTCAAACCAAGATCCTCAGGTCTCAGCCTACTGAGTAGCCAGGATTACAAGTGAAAGCCACAGATGCCTATTTCTAGGTTTTGTTTTTGTTTTTTTTTTTGGTGGGGGGGGAAGTACTGCACCTGACTACAAGTCCAGGAGAAGAGAGAGAAAACAAATTAAAGACAAGGATTTGGGGCCAGGAGTGTGGCCTAGTGGTAGAGTGCTTGCCCAGCATTCACAAAGCCCTGGGTTCTATTCCTTGGTACCACAGACAGAAAAAGCCAGAAGTGGTGCTGTGGCTCAAGGGTAGAATGCTAGCGCCTTGAGGAACCTCAAGGACAGTGTCCAGGACTGGTACACACACACATAAAGAGGGATTTCCTGGGTTTGAATTTGTCTTGGCCTTTGGTAAAATCTGGAGTTAGTAAATTTGTCATGCTGGGCCTCAGTTTCCTCTTCTATAACAAGTTAGGGCTAGACTACATGTTCATCGTTTATGCCTAACAGCCCCCACCCAACCCCAGATGACACAAGAATCTGGGCGGGTGACTTTATTGTGAGCCCCATTTGGCCAGATGTTTCAGATGGGAGCACCAACAGGCCAGGTGTTTCAGGTGGGACTTTCAGTGAGCCAGGTGTTTCAGATGGGGTTCCTAGCAGGCCAGATGTTTCAGCTGGGAGTCCCAGAGGGCCAGATGTTTTAGATGGGATTCCCAGTGGGCCAGGTGTTTCAAGTGTGAGTCCCAGCAGGCCAGGTGTTTCAGGTGGTATTCCCAGAGGGCCAGATGTTTCAGGTGGAAGTCCCAGAGGGCCAGGTGTTTCAGATGGGATTCCCAGGGGGCCAGATGTTTCAGGTGGAGTTCCCGGCGGGCCAGGTGTTTCAGATGGGAGCTCTAGTGGGCCAGGTGTTTCAGGTGGGAGTTTCAGTGAGCCAGGTGTTTCAGATGGGATTTTCAGGAGGCCAGGTGTTTCAGGTGAGAGTTTCAGTGGGCCAGGTGTTTCAGGCGGGAGCCCCAGTGAGTTAGTTGTTTCAGGTGGGTGACACAGCAACGCAGATATCTTAGGTGGCACCTAGTTATGCCAGGTGTTTCAGGAACCAGCAGTGACAGGCACAGTGCAGCCCATGTCTATAGTGAGGCCAGTTGCAGGTGATTTCGGTTGTGGACTCAGACAAGTACTCCCGAGAAGACTCGGAATAACAGGGAGCGGGCAGTTGGGGTACTGTCCCGCAGCTGTTGCCATTGGGCTGTTTGTCCCGATATTTATGGCGCGGTTTGCAAGGCCTGGGGATGGAGTCCCCTGGCTCATTGGGAGCCTTGCTGGTAGGCTGGTAGCCTTGCTGGATGGGGACCGTGGTGCCACTGGGTGACTGGACCATGGGTACCGTCTGTGTTGGGATGCTATTCCGCTGGGTGGCCGCCTGAGAGGACCTCGGAGAGGTGTTGGAGAGCCGGGTCCGTTGCTGGGACCGGTTATGGTTGCTGTGTCTCCGTGAAGACTGGCCTCGAGTCTTGCTGGGCAGCTGGGAGCCACTGGCAGAGCCAGATGCCCTGGATGTGGGGCTGGGAATGGCCGGTGAGTGAGACTGGGAGTTGCCAGAGAGGGTATGCAAGGGACTTCCGGAAGACTTGCCGGGACTCGGGGATCTAGTTTGGCTCTCCACTGGGGTGTCGTCGGAGACGTCTGTGGGCTGGGGATCTTCCATGTAGTCCTTCTCAGAAGTCTCGGGACTAGTGGACCGCTTCATTTGCATTTCTGGAGTGGACTCAGACTTGGATTGGCTGAAAGAGGGGAGGGGAAGGGGTGACCGCGTAGGCAGGGCACCCTCCTTGCCAGCCTCCAGCACTCTGCTGGGCTGCTGGAGAGGAGAGCGAGGCTTCTGGTGGCCAGTGTGCAGGGTCACCTGGAGGGGCACGGAGGCCGTCCTCAGCCGATGACCAGCACAGGCGTGCACACAGACACACACACACGCACATGCACATGTGTAGTCACACGTCTCTGCCTCACACCCACTGTCACACTAGAGCACAGAAAGACCCTAAGCACGTACCACCACCCTGTTACATACGGCTGGCTTCCTGAGTGGTGGGGACTTCCTCCACCAACACTGCTGCTACCTGCCCCGATGCTGATGCTGACGCCACCGCTGCTGACGCTGGTGGTGCCGCTGGTGGTGCCGCTGCTGCCACCACCACCACAGGTGCCGGTGCCGCTGCCGCCACCGCCGCTGCTGCCGCCACCGGCGCAGACGGTGCCGCTGCCGCTGCTACCACCGGTGGTGCCACAGCCCCCGGTACCGGTAACGGTACCGGTAACGGTACCGGTACCACTGCCGCTGCCACCGGTGCTGGGGTGACGAGGGCTCGGCCGGGAGCTAGAGCTTGTAGTACTGGTTTCCGACAGCATAGGGGAGAGAGGCGGACAGTAAGAGAGAGACAGCCAAGCTTGGAAAGGGGGGCGGTCAAGATGCTCGCGAGGGAGTGGGGACCAGGGCATGAAGGGAGACTAGGCAGATGTGAGCAGGGGCAGACAGGACAGATGGACAATGAAGCCGTGACCCCACAAGACAGCCAGGCACTTCGGGGGGGACTCAGGCCTGTCATCCTAGCTGCTCAAGAGGCTGAGATCTCAGGAAAAGTCCATGAGACTCTTATCTCCAATGGACCATCAAAAAAGCCATACATGGAGCTGTGGCTCAAGTGGTAGAGCGCTTTAGCCTGGAGTGCAAAAGCTAAGGGACAGCAAGCAGTCGGGCCCTGAGTTCAAGCCCCAGGATTGGCATAAACAAATAAACAAAAATGAGACAAAGGTGGCCACGTGCCCCACTCCCCCACCTACCGTCCCTGGTTACTCCGGCTGCTGCGTCCAGAGCTTGGCTGCTGAGTTGGCTCAAGGCGCTGTCCACGGCTGCGCGATGCTTTAGAAAGAGTGGTCGAACGACGCGGTGATATAGTATTAGGGCTCCGTTCCATTGCCCCGGACTCATGCAGAACAACAGGAAGGCGCACTGTGGGGGTGGGGAATGGGGGGTAAACACACTCAACGTCCAGCCTTGGGGCCCTGGGAAGAGCTGGGCCCTCCTTCCTTACACAGTCCTGGGCTGCCTGGGTGACCCCCTCCCAGCTCCCTGTCAGCCCTAGACTTCTTTGTTTTGGTCGGTCGTGGGGCTTGAACTCTGGGTCTGGGCGCTGTCCCTGAGCTCTTCAGCTCAAGGCTACCACCCTACCCCTTGCACCACAGTGCCACTTCCGGTTTTCTGGTGGTTAACTGGAGATAAGGGTCTCACAGACTTTCATGCCCAAGCTGGCTTTGAACCGCAATCCTCAGATCTCAGCCTTCTGAGTATCTAGGATTAAAGGTGTAGGCCTAGCCCCATACTTCCCAGAGTGCTGATCACAAGTCTTAGTGATTCCCCTTCCCCTCCTCAGCTGCCACCCTTTCCCTTCCCTGCCCCAAGGCTGTGCTGTCCACCTTGCCCGCGTAGTAGAAAGGGAACCAGAACAGGAGTAGATCGCTGAAGAACTCGGCAAGACCGAATAGAGCGTACACGACCCAGTACGTGAGCCACACAGTGTCGTCTTCTTTGCTTGGGCTTTCGATAGCCTTGATTCTGTAGGGACAAGGGAACAGCAGGTCCACGGGGGCTATCTGGGGACCCCCTCTCCAACTCCCTCCTCCCAAAGGACACTCACGATGCATATGCGGGGTATACAAATCCGATTAGATTGCACAGAAGAGAGGCCCCGTAGCCGAATAGAAGGTATAAGCTTAGCAGAGTGACGGCTCCTGTGGGGGAAATGGAGAGACAGGGAGTGGGGGCAGGAATCTGGGCAGCTTTGTGTTGATCTCCTGGACCTGTCTGCAACCATTACCTCAATCCTACCCCCATCTCAGTTTATGATACCTCAGGACTACATGGGTTGCTTCCGAAGCACCTTTGAATTCTCTCTGACTGCTTTGAGTCTAATGTCTTGTGTCTGTAATCGATACATGTGCGTCCCTCTCCCAGAGCTGTCAATTCCTCAAGGACAAGCAGGAACCCTAACTTGGTGCAAGAAGAGCTGTCCAATAAGTTTGTTGAATACCTAAAGCACTGCCTATAACTATAAACATCTTATTCCAGGCTCCATGGGCAGAGTTAGAGTCCACCTACTCCATCAGCTTAGGGTCTCTAGCTTGGCACTGCTGACATTTGGGGCTGCTCTGTGGTCTAGAGTCCTGGCTACTACAAGCTATTGAATATAACATCACTGGCCTCTGCCCCACGAGCAACACAACAGTTTCACATTAAGGATGTGTCTGACGGTTGGGAGTGTGGCCTGGTGGTAGAATGCTCACCTAGCATGCACGAAACCTTGGGTTGGATTCCTCCATACCACATACACAGAAAAAGCCACAAGTGGTGGTGTGGCTTAAGTGGTAGAGTACTAGCCTTGAGAAAAGCCCAAGGACAGTGCCCAGGCCCTAAGTTCAAGTTCCAGGACTAGCAAAAAAAAAAAGAAATTAAGGACATTTTGCATTTTCTCGTGTGTACGTGGGGGCGGTAATACCCTCTGCCGCCCAGGGTTGCTGGGCTGTTAGCAAACTCTTTCTTCACAGTCATAGAGAAAAATGGGGGAGCGGGTGAGACAGGAGCTCAGCTACCATCAGGAACTGGAGTCCAAATGGACAAAGTAAAAACTGCATCTAGTAAGTGCTTATTATATGCCTGGCTCTGGGCCTTCACTGCCTTATCTAACAATAAAACACATAGACTAGGGGTGGGGGTTTGCCTGACTAAACCTTTGCTTCCCCAAGTCTGTTATCTGCAGAGAGACAGAATTCCAGGTCACATGCCCTTCCTTCCACCTGCTTTCTAGTCTCTGCCCTCCAGAACCTCAGCTCCGAGCATGGGCCCGTGATTCCTCCCCTTCTTTTTTTTTTTGCCAGTTCTGGGCTTAAGCTCAGGGCCTGAGCACTGTCCTTGGACTTTCTCAAGGCTAGAGCTCTTCCGCTTGAGCCTCAGCACCACTTCTGGCTTTTTTCTATGTATGTGGTACCGAGGAATCAAACCTGGGTCTTCATGCATGCTAGGCAAGCACTTTAACCACTAGGCCAAACTCCCGGCCCCTCCTCCCCTTCTTGGTTATGTGTTTGCCTTAGGTAAAGTGCAAGGTCACTGTACGGTGTTAGGGAGATAGGGGAGTCAACCCCTCTCTGGCATTGCTGGTAAGGGAGGAGGGACTTTCCCGAGACATCCATTCCCTAAATCTCTTTGGCTGCAGCCTCAGCAATGGGAGGCTAATCTTGAATGTGGGGGAGGGAGGGGCACAGCTCCAGGGATCAGCAACAGAGGGGACAGAGAGGGCAATCTCTCACTCAGTCCCTGCCTTCTGTGCCTCAGTTTTCTTCCCAGTGATACTCAGCCCCTCCCTGCCCCCCCCTCCTAAAGCTCTATGACCTAAATTCCCCCACCCAGTGGTACCAGTGATGTGGAAAGCCAGTGCAAAGGTCAAGAACCTGCCAACAAGGCAGACACAGCTGGGCTTAGCTGCCAGACTGAGCTGCAGTGAAGGGCTGGGAACAGGCTTTATACAGGAATCCCCCAGTTGTGAAAAATGGGAGGAAGCTGGATTCCTCCAATCTGTCCCCAGAAAAGTGCTTAAAAAAAGAAAAAAAGTGGGCCGGGGGTTTGGCCTAGTGGTTAAAGTGCTTGCCTAGCATGCATGAAGACCCAGGTTCAATTCCTCGGTACCACATACATAGAAAAAAGCCGGAAGTGGTGCTGAGGCTCAAGTGGTAGAACTCTAGCCTTGAGAAAATCCAAGGACAGTGCTCAGGCCCTGAGCTCAAGCCCAGGACTGGCAAAAAAAAAAAAAAAAAAGTGACAGGGGCCTGGGGTTTGACTTAGCAGTAGACTGCTAGCCTGCCATGTACAAAGCCCTGGGTTCGATTCTTTGATTACCACATACACAGAAAAAAAGCCGGAAGTGGTGCTGTGGCTCAAGTGGTAGAGCGCTAAGCCTTGAGAAAGCCCAAGGACAGTGCCTAGGCCCTGAGTTCAAGCCCAGGACTAGCAAAAAAAATATAAAAATAATAATAAGCAAGAGTTTTCCACCTAGCGTTTCCTGGAGTTCAAAGTGTCTGGACACTGAAGAAACACAAACAATGGGTTGTGTTGTGTATTCTCCTTTCTCCAGGTCCCAATTACAGGTGTCAAACAACCCAATGCAACAGATATGCATGTCAAAGGAGACAAGGTAGGACTTAAGGACCCCGACAGCCTCCCAAAGCGAGGTAGGGGGGCCTCCAGGTCTGGGCCTCTCCTCAGACAAAACTGGACGTGTCTCCTCCACGCAGTGCGAGGCTGAGGTCCACTGGGGAAGGGGTCGTGGGAACGCAGGGCCCTGGCGGCTGGAACACCCTCTGATCCCCCAAGGCGGGGGAAGCAACTGGAAGAACTCGACTTGAGCCTGGCAGATACCCAGGGCCCCGAGGCGGGGGCCGAGGGCGGTGGGGGAGCTTGGGCTACAGGAAGGTGCTGCGGGACCCAGGGGTAGTTCTTCCCAAGGTCTCACGTTGCAGCCGGGAAAGGGGCCATGGACAGACTCGGATCCCAGCCCCAGCTCCCCTCCCCAGCATCTACACATCTCTTGCTGGGCAGTGGAGCGCGCTCCGCGCGGACCGGATTCCCGATGCCAGGGTCATTCGGGGAGAGGCTGAGGCCGGAGACCTCGATTGCCCAGGGCCTCGGTGTGCCCGTCAATGACATGGGGCTCACCCACGGCCAGATAACGCTTCTCGACACCGGTCCAGGCTTCGAGCCATCCGAGTGCTTCGGTGACAAGATTCCTGTGCTCCAGAAAGCGTTCGAACCTCTGGCGTAGGCCGTCCATGGCCCCGGCGGCCCCGGCGCTGAAAGCTCGAACTTGTCCGCTTCCCTGTACACCTACCCCTAGGTTTCTGCTCTACCATTCCCGGGCGCGGGCTGCCCTGCTCCGCCCCCGGCCCGGACTCCGCCCCCGCCCCCCCGCCAGGGCCAATGGGAGGGCAGGGCGGACAAAGGAGGTGGGGCCTGCCCCGTCTCCCCCGCCGCATTGCCCTCTGGCGGTCGGCGGCCCGGACCAGAGGAGCGCACCAGGGAGAGGGCGGGGCTCAGCGGCCGAGCGCTCCGATTGGCCGAGAGGGAACAGTACGTAGCTGATTGGAGAGGTGGCGTCAGGGCTGGGATTATTGGCTGCGCCTTTGAGGTGGGTGGAGCTGGAGAGGAGAGACCCTCCCCCCCAGGCTAGCGTGGGCGGAACGGTGGGAGGGGCCAGGTAAAGACCAGAGCTGATTGGAGGAGCGGAAGAAGAGTCATTAGTGAAGCCTGAAGAAGGGCAAGGCTGATCACAAAGGAGGCGGGCAGAATCTAGGGGGGCGGAGACAGGGAGGGGTTTATTGGAAGGAGGCGAGACCAGTCGCAGACAAGCGGCTTGGCTGGCTAGTTTCTGTGAGTGCTGTTTGTGAGAAAGTGGAAGGGAACCAAATAAAGTTTGAGGATCCGATCGCTCCCTCAGTACAACTTTCAACCTGCTTCTCTAGGCCGGATAGGGAGAGAGTGAGGCTCCCTGGCCTTGGGACTGTGGGCATGTGTCTCCCGTCACCCCCCCCCCACACCCACTATTTCGATCGGATCTTGCCGCCCCGGGTTGAGAGAAGGAAATCGCAAGCCCCTGAAGGAGTCGGAAGCCTCGGGTTGCTATGGTGCCGGGGGCGGGGCGGGCGCCGGCCGACTCGGCCGTTTGGCCCAGGGCGGGGCCTCCAGCTGTCCCGCCCCCGGCCCCGCCCCCGCCGCCATGCGGCTCGCCCCAACCGCGCTGTGGTTGAGCCTGGCCTTGGCCCTCAATCTGGCCCACTTCGGCCTCCTGGCTGTAGGGTGGACGTCGGCCCGAGCCCCCATCTATGTCAGCAGTTGGGCCGTGCGAGTGACCCAAGGTTACCGGGAGGCCGAGCGCCTGGCACGTAAATTCGGCTTCGTCAATCTGGGGCAGGTGGGTGATCACGACTTGAAGTGAAGGCTGGGACCACTCTACACGCTGGCAGATATCATGTTTTAGGGACCAAGACATCACCCCCTCCTCACCCTCGCAAATATCAATAACCTCTTACTCCTTCTACAGACATCTTTGAATTCTGGGACTCCCAGGGTACCTCGAAGTTCCCTTCCCTGGACCCTTGGCTGGGGGCAGGTGCATAGGAAAGGACTTGACTTCTTGCCTCCTCTGGGGGGGGGGCTTTCAGAGGAGCTGGGTCCCAGTAGCACAGTTGCTCCTCACTTTCTCAGATCTTCCCCGACGGGCAATATTTCCACCTGCGGCATCGGGGTGTGGTCCAGCAGTCCCTGACTCCACACTGGGGCCACCGCCTGCACCTGAAGAGAGACCCCAAGGTGAGCCTGGCTTTGGAGGGTCTCAGCCACCCTCCGAGGGCTAGCACGAGTAGCTGTGTGGTACTTTAGGGAGTCCCTAGCTGTCTTTAACTGGGGACCCAGATGGAGAATGCAGTCCTGAGTGTGGCACTCAATACCACCGGGACCTGACACGTGGTGAGCACTCTGGGCCAGCCTATGTGGGGTCCTGTTGTAGAAAAACCCTTGGAACTAAGAAGAGTGAGATCTGAGGATCACAGTTCAAAGCCATTCCAGGCAGGAAAGTCCATGAGTCCTCTTATCTCCAATGAACTACTCAGAAAAAGCTAGAAGTGGTTCTGTGGCTCAAGTGGTAGAACACTAGCTCAGAGCACAAAGAGAGGGTCAGGGACAGAGTCCAGGCCCTGAGTTCAAGCCCCAGAACTGTCAAAAATAAAAGAGCTGGACATGGTGGCTCACACCTGTAATCCTAGCTACTCAGGAGTCTGAGATCTGAGAATCAAGGTTCAAAGCCAAGCCCTGGCACAAAAGGACCTGAGACTCTTATCTCCAATTAACCTCTAGAAAATGGGAAGTGGGGCTTGGCTCAAGGGTAGGGTGGTAGCCTAGAGATGAGGAGCTCAGTGATAGCACCCAGGCCAAGTTCAAGCCCCATGACCCACAAAAATAAAGAAACAAAGAAAAGAAAAAGAGAAAGATACTAGGATACTAAGCTGTGGGACCAGGATAGACTCTGGAGAACCATGTTTCTCAAGACTGGCCCCCTCTCCACCTGCTGCACTGGGTGGGGGGGGCTAAGAGAAGTGACTGGTATACAATTTGCAGGACAGAAGCCATAGCTGCTTCCAAGCCTGAAAATGGGGGCTAGCTCCCAAATCAAAAGCGGGCAGATGTCCCCAATGGGATGAGGGTGAGGGATCATGGGCTGACAAATGAAGGTGGTAAGGAGGAAGCCCAAACCAGTCCAAGGAAAAGCATCCTGACTCAGAACAGCATATGCAAAGGCCCTAAGGTAGAAATTAATTTATAGGCTTTTGGCACATCAAGCCCAGTACTGTGCCAAGTGAGCAAGAGTGAGATCAGAAAGATAGAGCTTTGTGGGTGATGGTCAGGAAAAAAGTGGGTGTGACCCTGGGGGTATCTTGACCAAGGGAAGGAAAACGAAGCACCTGGTTTGGGGAGTTGCATGCAAGACTTGGACAAAAGGATCTAGAAGATTTGTGCAATAGTGGGTACCACCTATAATCTTAGCTCCTTAGGTTCTGAGGTCTAAGGATCATAGCTTGAAGCTGGGCCAAGCAGGAAACTCCAATTAATTAGCAAAAACAGAAGTGAGCTTCAATGGTAGAGAACCACCCTTGAGTAAAAAACCAAAAGAGAAATGGAGGCCCCAGGGGCTGGGTGTGTGGTCTAGTGGTAGAGTGTTTGCCTAGCATGCACAAAGCCCTGGGTTCGATTCCTCAGTACCACATACTCAGAAAATGCTGGAAGTGACACTGTAGCTCAAGTGGTAGAGCGCTAGCATTGAAAAGCTCAACAGTGCGCATGCCATGAGTTCAAGCCCCAGTGACAAAGCACTGGCTTTGAGCAAAAAGTGTCCAAGGACAATTCCCAGGCCCTAAGTTCAAGCCCCACGACTGGGAAGGAAACAAACAAAAAAACTTCAGAGTTGGGTGCTGGTAGCTCATGCTGGGCAATGGTGGCTCATGCCTGTAATCCTAGCTACTCAGGAGGCTGATATCTGAGGTTTGCAGTTCAAAGCCAGTCTGGGAAGGAAAGCCCTTGAACCTTTTTTTTTTTCCAGCCTGGGCTCTGTCCTTGGGCTTTTTCAAGGCTAGCACTCTACCACTTGAGCCACACACCACTTCTGGCTTTTTCTATGTATGTGGTACCCAGGAATCGAACCCAGGGCTTGGTGCATGCTAGGCAAACACTCTACCACTAGGCCACACTCCTGGCCCCTAGAGCACCAATCTTGAGAGAAAAGAGTTAAGGGACAGCATCTATGCCCTGAGTTCAAGCTCCAGGAGGGGAGGGCATAAACTGGGTTTGGAAGTGATGAAAATCTTGGACAAAAAGATCTAGAACAAGGAGGGAGGGACAGAGCTTGAACCAGTGGAGCCCCAGTCAACCTTAGCTTAAGCCATGCATCTCTGGACCTGCAAACAATTGCTCTGACAGCTTTGCCCTGGCCTACAGTCGAGGACAGAGTCCCTGGTATGTGGTTGACCTCTTAGGGTAGTCTCAGCAAACATAGGATTCCATTGCAAGAACCTCTACAGAGGCCCACATCCCAACACCCCCCCCCATACATAGAGGAGGGCAGGGACAAGCGGTGGACAGTCTGGCCCACGCCCCTGTAGGTGCAGTGGTTTCAGCAGCAGACCCTTCGGAGGAGGGTGAAGCGCTCTTTGGCGATGCCCACGGACCCCTGGTTCTCCAAGCAGTGGTACATGGTGAGTCTCCAAGCAGTGGTACATGGTGAGCAGCGGGGACAGGCGGGCAGACAGAAGCAGCCAGAGCCTGCCACTGACTCGGGATCTCCCTGCCTCCTCACAGAACAACGAAATCCAGCCTGATCTGAACATCCTGCAGGTCTGGAAACAAGGCCTGACCGGCCAGGGCATCGTGATCACCGTCCTGGATGATGGCATTGAGAAGGACCATCCGGACCTCTGGGCCAATTACGTGAGGCCGTGGCAGGGTGGGGCCTGCCCTCGGCCCCCAAGTTCCAAGGCTGGGCCCCATGCCCGTGGACACCTCACACATTTCTGCTGTCCTCACATCCCCCCCCCCCAGGACCCCCGAGCCAGCTATGACTTCAATGACTACGACCCAGACCCCCAGCCTCGTTACACACCAAGTGATGAGAACCGGTGAGCCCTGGTGGCGTCCCCAGGGGCGTGAGGAGGCCCGGTGCCCTGGGGAGGGTGGGTCGAGCCGTCCATGGTGTGGCCGCAGGCACGGGACCCGATGTGCTGGGGAGGTGGCTGCCATAGGTAACAACGGCTTCTGCGGCATTGGCGTGGCCTTCAACGCCCGAATCGGAGGTACCGAGCTTCCCCGGAGCGTGGCCGGGATGGATGGAGAGGGAGGCGGAGGACGGACGGGGCGGACTCCGGACGGAGGGTGATGGAGGGTGACCGGGCACTGGCGTGGGGTGCGGCGGGAGGGAGCTGCGGCTGGCGCGAGAGGCCCACGCCCGCCCGCGCAGGGGTGCGCATGCTGGACGGCACCATCACCGACGTCGTGGAGGCGCAGTCGCTCAGCCTGCAGCCGCAGCACATCCACATCTACAGCGCCAGCTGGGGCCCCGAGGACGACGGCCGCACGGTGGACGGCCCAGGCATCCTCACCCGAGAAGCCTTCCGGCGCGGCGTGACCAAGGTGAGTGGGGCGGGGCCGGGAGGGCCGAGGGAGGGCGGGGCCCGGCGAGGGAGCCCGGCCTGGACACGCCCTGCTCCCCGGTCCCCCCCCCACTCCCCGGCATCCAGGGCCGCGGTGGACTGGGCACGCTTTTCGTCTGGGCCTCGGGTAACGGCGGTCTCCACTACGACAACTGCAACTGCGACGGGTACACCAACAGCATCCACACGCTGTCCGTGGGCAGCACCACGAAGCAGGGCCGCGTGCCCTGGTACAGCGAGGCCTGCGCCTCCACCCTCACCACCACCTTCAGCAGCGGCGTGGCCACAGACCCCCAGATAGTGAGTGCCGCCGGAGCCGGACACGGCCCCGCCCCGGAAAGGCCCGGGACCCGCGAGGCCCCGCCCACCGGCCCGGCCCCGCCCTCCCCGCAAAGACCCGCCCACCGCTCCCCTGGACGCCCCGCCCACCGGGCCCCTCCCACACGTCTCCACAAAGCCCCGCCCACCTCCCCGCGGAGCTCCGCCCACCGGGTACCGCCCACCGCCCTCCCCTTGCAGAGCCCCGCCCACCTGCCTATCAGCTGGGCTCCTGCGAAGCCCCACCCCAAGGGCCCCTCTGCCCCTCCCTAGCCAGGACTGCTCCACTTGCCCCTTTGACTCTGCCTGTCTTCTCCACTCCACCCAACGCAGTACCCGGCCCTGTCCTCTCCACTTCCACCAGCCAGACACAGACAACGCTTCTTGCAAACCTATCCCACTTTCAGAACACCTCCAACACCCCCATTTCAGCCCGCCTCGGGCACCCAGAGCAAAAATGACTCCAGTCGCGTCCCTCCCCCGTTTCTATCCCTTCTGCCTGGAGGCCTTGTAACAGGCCTTCCCTTTGCCCCTCATGGCTCTCCAAGTAGTCCCTAGCCTGGCACAGGTGCCCTCCACAACCTCTCCCAGGACCCGGTGGAGCCTCAGGATGGCGCCCTTCTGGGCAAGTGCTCAGGACCCTGACCATTGTTTGACAGCATCCCCACAGTCTTCATTACTTTTAAAACTCAGCGCGGGCGGGGAGTTTGGTCTAGTGGTAGAGTACTTGTCTAGCATGCAGGAAGACCCAGGTTCGGTTCATTAGTACCACATCCATAGAAAAAAACCTGAAGTGGTGCTGAGGCTCAAGTGGTAGAGCTCTAGCCTTGAGAAAGCCCAGGGACAGCGTCCAGGTCCTGAGCTCAAGCCCAGGACTGGTAAAAGCTGTCCCTGACAGCTCAAGGCTAGTGCTTTACCACTTTGCATCCAGTTTTCTGGTGGTTAATTGGGGAGAAGAGTCTCAAGGGCTTTCTCGCCTTGGCTGGCTTTGAACCGCAATGGTCAGATCTCAACCTCTTGAGTATCGAGAGTGGCAAGTGTGAGCCTCCTTTAAAAGCTCCTGTCCTTGGTACTTCTTGAGCAGGTCTTTTCAAACAAGGGAACACTGGCGTTGCCCTGCCCGGCAGACCCCCGCTCTCCTCTCCCCAGGTCACCACGGACCTGCACCACCAGTGCACGAAGAAACACACAGGCACCTCTGCCTCAGCCCCTCTGGCAGCAGGCATGATTGCCCTGGCTCTGGAGGCCAAGTAGGTGACCACCCCCCCCCTCCTGTGACCCCTTCCTCCCTTTGGGGGTGTCAATCCAACTCATCCGCCTCCTCCCCCTCCCCCCAGCCCTCTCCTGACCTGGAGGGACCTGCAGCACCTGGTGGTCCGAGCATCCAAGCCCTCCCAGCTGCAGGCAGAGGACTGGAGGGTCAACGGTGTGGGGCGCCAAGGTGCGGCAGGGCCAGGCAGGGGACCGGGGTGCTGTGTCCCCTGAGGGTGACAGCCAGCCACTCACCCCTCCGCACAGTGAGCCACCACTACGGCTACGGGCTGCTGGACGCGGGGTTGCTGGTGGACTTGGCTCGTGGGTGGCTGCCCACCAAGCCTCAGAAGAAATGTGTTATCAGGGTGGTGCACACCCCCATGTGAGCAAGCCCCCCACACACCCCAGGCACCGCCTGGCCTCCCCCCTTCCCCCCCAGCCAGCCCCCATCCCCGCCCAGGGGCAGGAGGGGAGGGGAGGGAGGGGATTCTCCTCCCCTGCCGGGCAGGCCGACAGGAGGTCCTCGCCCCCAGCCCCATCCTGCCCCTGATGCACGTCCGGAAGAACGTGTCAGCCTGCGCCGGCCGCCGCCACCGGATCCGCTCACTGGAGCATGTGCAGGTGCGGCTGTCACTGTCCTACAGCCGCCGGGGGGACCTGGAGATCTGGCTCACCAGCCCCATGGGCACACGATCCACCCTCGTGGCCATCAGGTGTGGGACGGCCGGGCCTCCCTCCCGCTAGGGGGAGCTGGGGGTGGGGGGGCGCCCTCATCTTCAGGCTGTCCTCCCCCCCACTGCCCACCCGCCTGCCCCCAGACCCTTGGACATCAGCGGCAAGGGCTACAACAACTGGATCTTCATGTCTACCCACTACTGGGACGAGGCCCCGCAGGGCGTGTGGACCCTGGGCCTGCAGAACAAGGGCTACTATTACAACACTGGTGAGGGCAGCCCCGAGGCTCCACTCCACAGAGTGGGTGGACGCCCCGGGGAAGTAGAGGGGCCGGTGGCCCCCACGCAGCAGGTGCACAGTTCTCCAGGGCAGCTACTCTAGGCAAGTGGAGTGCCAGGCCAGCAGCACACAGCAGTTGTGCTTGGTGGCTCAGATCCCCAGGACCTGGGCCCTGGATGGCTGAGGACAAGGGCCCCTGAGCCTGGGTGGACCAGGCTGAGTCAATCAATAGCTTCTCCTCCCCTCCGTGCCACCGCGACCCCCAGGGACACTGTACCGCTACACACTGCTGCTGTACGGGACGACGGAGGACATGACAACGCGGCCCACGGGCCCCCAGGTGACCAGCAGCGCATGTGTGTGCGGCGGGACACAGAGGGGCTATGCCAGGGTGAGTGGAGGAGGCACCAGCGGCAGGGTGGGCAGAGTGCGAGTGCGTCCCAGGGCGGCAGGGAAGTGGGTAGCTCAGGCAGCATCCTCATGCCATCTGTCCTCATGTCCCCAACCTCCTGCAGAATGCATCAGACATGCCCACATCCTAGGGCTCGCTGCTCCCCTTCCCGTCAACTGTATCTGACAGACGGCGTGACCCAAGGGAATGGGCTCTCAGCCACGTATGATCACCAAGTACGTGCCAGCTGCCAGAGCTCCTGCAGCCCCGGCTGGAGTGTCTCTGCCAGTGCCTGCACCTCCTGCCTCCTGTCCCGTAAGCTGGACCAGGGTCATGGCTCCTGCTCAGGGCCCACCACACCCAGTGGTCACCACAGCCCGCGGCCACTGCCAGGCCCTACTGCTGCCACACAATCAAGGACTGGCCTTGCTAGTGGTAGCCCGTGGGAGCAGTTTCCGCTGTGATGTGTCTGAGGGCCTCCCATTCTAGGCTGGGGCCGCCCCACCCGGAGCCTTGCTTGTCACCTCCGTAGGCCCCATGATGGGCTAGAACATAAAGATGTCTGATTTCAAGATGGAAAGGAATGTGGGCCTTGTAGGTCCCTTCGGTCACCCCAAGTCCCAGGCAGGTCGTCAATATCTGCCTCAGGCCAGGCTGCCGGCTGGCTACACAGGGGGTCTCTACAGTGGCTTGGACTCTACAGCAATCAGTGAGACAGAGGAAGAGAGAGAGAATGTCTCCTTTCCCATGGGAGACAGGATGGATGGGCAGATGGCTGGACCACCATAACCATCCTTCCCTGCCCCGAGAATCGATCCCAACTTCAGAGCTTGAAAATAAAGGTTGAATAGAAGGTGCTAAGTCTGTGGCTTCCTTGGGGGGCAGTATAGTGTCACTCCACGCTGTGCCACCATGGGGAACTATTTTCCCCTGCCCACATTGATCTCGGTGAGCCACAAAGAAAAAAAAAAATCATCCTAAAAGCTGGGCACCGGTGGGTCATGACTGTAATCCTAGCACCTCAGGAGGCGGAGATCTGAGGATCCTGGTTTTTTAACCAGCCTACAAAAGGAAGTTTGTGAGATTCTTATCTCCATTGAAGTCCCAAAAAGCCAGAAGTGGAGCTGTGGCTCAAGTGGTAGAAGCAGTAGCCTTGAGTAAAATATGTTCAAGGAAAGCATCCAGGCCCTGAGTTCAAGCCCCACCAGACTGGCATCAAAAAAAAAAAATCAGGAGCTAGAAATTGAACTTAGCAAATAAAGCCCAGAATGGGGTCCTTTGCTCTAAAACAAAAGAAAACATCAACAACAAAAAAACTCCACCTCAGGCTCAGAGATTCCCCCCCCCTCCATTCAGGATATGTGGTGGTGGGGGGAGTAGGAATGGAGTGAGACCCCCATGCTGCTCAGGCTGAGTTCCCCTATTTTGCCTACCCGTCCCCACTGCCTGAAACAGGACAAGATCTGATAAAAGTAGCTAGTGTGGCCCAGTGGTAGAGTGCTTCCCCAGCATGCCCAGAGCCCTGAGTTGCATTCCTTGGTACGACATCCTCAGAAAGGGCCAGGAGTGCTGGCTGTGGCACAAGTGATACAACGCAAGTAGCCTTGACAAAGTTCAGGGACAGTACCCAGGCCCTGAGTTCAAGCCCCTAGACTGGCAATGGCCTCAAGACTAATTGACTTGCTTGTGGCTGGTGCTATGCCACTTGAACCACATCTTCAGTCCAGTGTTTTGCTACTCACTTGGAGATGAACTCTCAGAGGCTTTTCTGCCCAGGCTAGCATATGAACTGCTATCCTACAGGTCTCAGCTTCTTGAGTAGCTTGGATTACAGGCCTGAGTCACTTGTGCTTGCCTCTTCTATTGAAGTTTAAGGGCTTGGAGTACCACGTTCCTCTGTATGACCACCCTACAGGGAGAGATTGACATAAGACAGGAAAACAGGGCTGGGAGTGTGGCCTAGCGTGCACAAAACCCTGGGTTCAAGTCCTCAGTACTATAAACACAGAGAAGCCAGGAATTGTGCTGTGGCTCAAGTGGTAGAGCTCTAGCCTTGAGAAAGTCCAAGGACAGTGCTCATGCCCTGTGTTCAAGCTCCAGGACTGACCAGAGAGGGAGGGAAGGGAGAGACAGAGAGAGGGAGAGAGAGAGAGAGAGAGAGAGAGAGAGAGAGAGAGAGAGAGAGAGAGAGAGAGAGAGAGGAAGAAACTGGGTGTGGTGGCGCATGCCTATAATCCTAGCTACTCAGGAGGCTGAGATCTGAGGACCATGTTCAAAGCTAGACTGGGCACTAATGAGACTCTAATCTCCAATTAATCACTAGAAAGTGGGAAGTGGGGCTGTGGCTTGAGGGTAAGGCGGAAGCCTTGAGCTGAAGAGCTCAGGGACAGCGCCCAGGCCAGAGTTCAAGCCCATGACCCCCCCCAAAAAAATGAGAGAGAGGGGGGGGAAGGGAAGAAGAAGGAAGGGAAGGAGGGAGGGAAGGAAAGGAAGGAAGGAAGGAAGGAAGGAAGGAAGGAAGGAAGGAAGGAAAAGCAAGCAAGCTATTTAAGAGCATACTAAGTTCCCCTGATTATTCTGCCCTCTAATGCTAGCCCTGAGGAAGGGGACAGAAGGGCCTGCATGGCCCACCGCAGGTGGGGAGGTTTTGAAATGGAGAGGTCCTTTGTCCAGGTCTGGAAGGTGACACACTGCCTTGTCCAGACCTCCTTCCTTGGTGGACTGAGCCAGTGGCTTGTTCCCACTTGCTGTCCAACCAGGGAGACCTGGACTTTGAACTCATGAAGCACCTGGGGCTTCCCCAGACTCCTGGGAAGCGGAGCGCGCCCCCTGCTGGGGAGGAACGGGATCCTCGAGGGCGCGGCCCCTTTAAGAGGACCCGCCAGCGTTAGCTAGAAGAGGCCGGAAGAGCCGCCCTCGGGGTGACGTCACCGCCGGAAGCGGAAGTGGTGCCTGCAGGGCTGGTGGTTTCTGACCGGCGCCCGGGTGTGGGGAAGCTGAGGCCCGGGGTGGGGGCGGCCGGCGGCGGGGCCGCGGCTGCTCCGTACGAGCTCGCCCGGCGAGAGCCCCGGCCGGGCCTCTGCTCCACGATGGGCTCGAAAGCCAAGAAGCGGGTGGTGCTGCCCACCCGCCCGCCGCCCCCCACCATGGAGCAGATCCTGGAGGACGTGCGAGGGGCGCCGGCCCAGGACCCCATCTTCACGGCTCGGGCCCCCGAAGGTAGGGGAGCCCTGGGGGGCGATCCCTGGGTACCACCGACCTAGAGAACGGCGGGAAGCCGTGCTGAGGCTCCAGAGACTGGGCTCAGGCCCTGAGCTCAAGGCCCGGGACTGGACACAAAAACAAAAACGAGTCTGTGCAGCTCCATCCCCAAAACTGAAGAGCTAAAAAAACGCCCCCATTCGGAAACAGCAACCGGCTTGTTGTTGATGTAAACCGTGAGTGACCCAAAAGTGCACCTCAATGTAAAAAAAAAGAATTGTGGTGCCATTAAGTCCCAGGAACTGACCTGTCTGTGTTAAAATTAACCAGAACTCGTGTAGATTCAAGGGCTGGCATTTGTTTTCTAAAACCATAAAACTACCCTCAGACAGCTAATCAGGACTCCACTGGCATGGGAATCTCCCTTAGCTCCCACTGCCCTGAAGTGTCCCTAACCCCTACCTTATCTCACTCCAATAGCTGGTTGCTGTGTTGATGTATATCTGTGGTCTTTGCCTTGAAAAGCCCTGTAGAAACGCTGTTCAGGTCTTCTCCTGGGCTCCCGCTGTTATGGGAGTGTAGGACAGAAGCCCGAGCTGACAGCCCGCCTGAATTAAGCCTTGCTTTTGCATTTCGGAATGTCTGACTCTCGGTGGTCTCTTGGTGGCCATCTTGAGACTTGGGCATAACAGAAACAACCAGCCAAAGGCAAGGCGGGGGGTGCTTCTCAAGTGGTAAGGCACCAGCCGTAAGCAAGAAAGCAGATCTAGTGGGAGGCCCCTGGGATCAAGCTGTAGTACCACCTTGGGAAATGCAAATGAGGGGGTTAAGAAAAGAGTGGTGTTGGTTTTTTCTTAGGCTTGTGCTGGGACAAGCTCTCTACCACTAAGTTCTTTTTCTTTTTTCTTCTTCTTCTTCTTCTTTTCCTTTGCCAGTCCCCTGAGCCTTGAATTCAGGGCCTGGGTACTGTCCCTGAGCTTTTTGCGCAAGGCTAGTGCTCTACCAGTTGTGGCACTTCTGGCCTTTTCTATGTATGTGGTACTGAGGAATTGAACTCAGGGCTTCATGCATGCTAGGCAGGCATTCTACCACTAAGCCACATTCCCAGGCAATAATATAATTGTTTACTTTTTTTTTTTTTTCCAGTTGTGGGGTTTGAACTCGGGGCCTGGGTCCTGTCCCTGGGGTCTTTTTGGCTCAAGGCTGGTGCTTTACAGAGTTACTCCAGTTTTTTGGGTGATTAATTGGACTGTTTCATGGACTGTTTTACCCAGGCTGGCATTGAACTGGGATCCTCAGATCTCAGCCTCCTGAGTATCTATCAGTTCTTTTTTTTTTTTGCCAGTCCTGGGCTTGAGCTCAGGGCCTGAGCACTGTCCTTGGATTTTTCTCAAGGCCAGAGCTCTACCACTTGAGCCTTAGCACCATTTCTGGCTTTTTTTCTATGTATGTGGCACCAAGGAATCGAACCCGGGTCTTCGTGCATGCTAGGCAAGCACTCTACCACTAGGCCAAACTCCCGGCCCCCTATCAGTTCTTTTTTTCTTTTTTTTTCTAGTAGTAGGGCTTGAACTCAGTGCCTGAGCACTGTCCTTGGGTTTTCTCAGGGATAGAGCTCTAGCTCTACCACTTGAGCCACAGCACCACTTCCAGCTTTTTTCTATGTATGTGGTACCGAGGAATGTAACCCAGGTTTTCATGCATGCTAGGCAAGCACTTTAACCACTAGGCCAAACTCTCGGCCTATTAGTTATTGAGTATTTGTGCTTAAGGTTAGTTCTCTACCACTTGAACCATAACTTCACTCTTGGTGGTAAATTAGAGATAAAAAGTCTCAGGCACTTTTCTGTCCAGGCTGGCTTTGAACTGCAGTCCTCAGATCTCAGCCCCTTGAGTAGCTAGGATGACAGGTGTGAGCCATCAGCGCTCAGTGGTAGCTCGGCTTTTGCTCACTTAGGATGCTATTTCCTGTTCCCCAGATGCCCCAAGACCCTGCAAGAGGCCTGAGGAGCCCGAGGCCCAGCGGGAGCTGCTCTACCAGCAGAGCCGGGCCTTCGTGGCCTCCAGTGAACAGCTACGGCAGGCGGGGGATAAACTGAGGCAGAAGTGCGAGGATCTCCGGCAGGCTGGCCAGGAGCTGGAGCTGGACATGAGCCAGGTGTCACAGACAGCGCTGCCACCACCAGGGACCTTGACTGTCTCCTCACGCTGACCCTACTTCCCCCTCTCCCAGGGACCTGGGTGCCCCTGGCTCACATTCCATGGCTGTCACCCCTACACGCAGAGAGCACTGCGTCACTTGGCTGGAGGGACCCATCCCACAGGCTTCTGGTCCCTGAGGACTGTGGCAGGGCCCAGTCAAGGTTCCAGAAGAGGACAGGGAGAGTGGCTGCTCTGGGTTCTGTCCCCTCCCCTCTGATCCGAGACAAGGCTGTTAGGGCAGTGCCACCTCCTGTCTCCCTACTACTCCTGCTCAGGGCGCTAACACTTGGCTGAAGATATATGTGTGCCCCCCCAGGGAGGCACTGGTCGTTGTTCCCCTGGGGCCCAACTGGAGGTCAGACCCAGGACGGCCAGGGCCAGCCCAGTCTCTGGCCGGTCTCCTTCCTGTTTCAGATGCTGCCCTGGCCAGGCTGATCCCAGAGACCCTGCATCTGGTCTTCTGAGCCTGGTGCAGCCACCCTTGCTGGCTGGGTGCTGTGCTGGGTGGAGTGGGTGGCTCTGTATGTAGGGGGAGGGGAGCCTCTCAGGGTTGTACCTGAGATTCTGCTGTCTAGGCGGCAGCCCTGGAGACCACTGTGTGGGGACAGTCCCATATACAGGTGTCCCCAAGGTGTTCCACAGGAGCGGAATAATTATGGCACAAGCCCTGGCGGGTGGCATGGGGAGTAACTCCATGCAGGGCCTCTATGTTTCCCTAAAAGGGTACCTCTCAGCTAAGCCCTCCTAAACCAGACCCTGGGTCTTTGGGGCCAGTCTGCACGCCTCTGGCACTGCCTACTAGTCAAGAGCTTTGCCACCCTGCCCCCCCACCTACTGTAGGCTGCTTCCTTCACACTGGCCGCCCTGCCTCTCCTAGGAGGGCTCCTGCCGGCAGGCATCTTCTTACTCTGACAGTTGGGAGACCATGGCCGACCAGGCCGGCAGGCTGTCCCTCCAGTCCGCTCTGGGATCAAGTGGATACTCTGCTGACATCACTGGATCTTGTGCCTGGGGAATCTGGCCCAAGGGGCTCTCATCAGGAGGCCCCCTCACCAGCACTGGACTCATTGTTGGGATGGAAGGCCCAGGAAGCTGGCCCCCACCCTTGAGCCTGCCTTGAAAGTGGAGCAGTGGGTAGCGTAAGCAATTCTACAGCTTGGTTTATTAAAGGTGCACAAAAAGCCAGACACCAGATTGAGTATCGTCTTTCCACCAGACAAACGGCTTTACATTCGAGGGTGGCGTGGAGGGGCTGGGACTATTTACACGACCATTCATACTGCAGAGACCTGGAGGGTGGCACGACAGCCTGGCAGGCCAGCAGGAGCTGTGGAAGTGGTGGCAGAGGTCAGATTAGCAGGAGAGGAAGATAAGGTCGATGTGACCAATCTCTGGAGCCATGGAGTCATCATCAGTCTTGTGACATCAGATCCTTGTTTCCTGGTCCAGTGGCCGCAGGTCCTCCATTTTGGGGCTGGGTGCAGTGTTCTGCAGCGAGATCAGGGCTTGGGAGGGGGGATGGGGACAGTGACTGTGTCCCCAGCTCTGACCTCCAGTGGATTGTCCAAGTACAGCCTGCCACTCTTAAAATTGCTCTCCTGCATGGGCTAGCCTCCAGTCTAGTCTGGTGATGTCTTGAGGCTGTCCCCTCTGTTGGAGGAGGGGGACAATGAAGACAAAAATGACCACTGGACCTAGTCTAGCAGGAAGGGCTGACCAGCAAGTGACAGCCCCCCCCCCCATTTACTGCTATTGGTGGGAGCTGTGCCCTGGGGAGGTCAGGGGCTGTGAGTGGTACAGGCACCTTGCAGTACTACAACTGCTCGTGTCCCCCCACCCTGAGAGGTAGCTCTGAGTTCTCCCCATGGCCCACATGGGAAAACAGGCACGGAGCAGCAGGAGCACTGCCCAAGGTCTCACAGTGCATGGTAAGGGGAGGCTGGGCCCAGGTTTGTCCCTTGTACTTTGATCCCTGGCCTGCAGCTGGGTAATCCAGAAGGTCCATCTGCCACCATTTCCCTAGCACCAGGCCATTTCTAGGAGAGACAGCTGGCCCTTGATGGTTGAGAGCAAGCAAGCACCCTCAGATCTGAGAGTCCACAGGGAAGCTGGGCTCCGGGAGCCAGCCAGTGATGTCCTTAGAAGGGCTCTGGCGAGAAGGAGGAAGCCTCTGCTGAGGGTCGTCCTTCTTGTCCCTGTTGGTTAACTGCAGGCCAGCAGCCGTGTTCGGAGTAGCTCCAGTGGTGAGGGTTGGTACCTGCCACCAGCACTGTCACACAGATTTAGGCACAGCCATATGCTTGTTGGCTTGGGTTGGGCAGAGCCCTGGGTATGACTGGAATTTGAGGTCTTGCCTTCCCTACTGCTCTACAGGGTCCAGGCCTGCAAGGTTGCTTCCCTCTCCTAGAGGAGGGGACTCCACTGTGCCTCAAGAACAAACTCCTCTTCAAAGTGGCTCTTGCAGGCAGTTGTGGCGGCAGATCTGCGTGCCAACCAGCATCTTCCCAGAGCTGGGATCCTGGATGGAAGAGGTCGTCAGCTGTCTCTGCAGGAACTTGCTCTGGGCCAAAATGAAACACAGCCTCAAGTCCCAGGGCAGCGACCCCCACCACCCACAGTGGCTGGGACAGGAGACTGAGTGCCCAGAACACTTAAGATCTGGCTCTCAGGAGACCCTATGTCTGCACCCTGGGTGATCTCAGACACACAAGTTCTAGTCTGCCTCTTCTGCCACATCTGGCCTCCACCCCAAAGGCCTCCTGCCAGGTCCCAGTTTCCCCCTTTGACTCCAGGCTCCAGCTGGGGGCAGGATGCAGGAGGCAGCTCAGCCTAGATCCTCATGCTTTATGCATCATAAATGAGCAGGACAGCTGGGCGCTGGTGGCTGACATCTGTAATCCTAGCTACTCAGGCTGAGATCTGAGGATGGCAGCTTGAAGCTAGCCCAACCAGGAAAGTCCATGAGACTCATCTCTAATTAGCCACCAGAAAACTCAGTGTGGAGCTGTGACTCAAAGTGGTAGAGTGCTAGCCTTGAGCAAAAGAGCTCCGGGTAGTGCCCAGGCCCTGAGTTCAAGCCCTGACAAAAAGTTAAATTAAGTGCTGGGCACAGTGGCTCACACCTGTAATCCTAGCTACTCTGGAGGCTGAGATCTGAGGATCAAGGTTCAAAGCCAGCTGGGATACAAAAGGACCTGAGACTCTTATCTCCAATTAACCTCTAGAAAATGGGAAGTGGGGCTTAGCTCAAGGGTAGAGAGGTAGCCTTGAGCTGAAGAGCTCAGAGACAGCGCCCAAGCAGAGTTCAAGCCCAATGACCCACCAAAAAAAAAAAAAATTAAAAAATGACTGACAAGGGCCCAGAGCATGGCCTAGTAGTAGAATGCTTGCCCTAGGTTTGATTCCTTGGTGCCACATACACAGAAAAAGCCAGAAGTGGTGCTGTGGTTCAAGTGGTACAGTGCTAGCCTTGAGCAAAAAATGTTCAAGGACAGTGCCCAGGCCCTGAGTTCAAGCCCCAGGACTGGCCAAAAAAAAAAAAGACAAAGGCTTGAGAAAAAACCAGCAGGACGTGGAAACACAGCCAGCAGTGCAGCAGCCATAAAGCACAGATGTACCAGAAGTTAGCCACCTCCCTACAGTGCAGGTCTGGGTGCCTCAGCCATTGTGGGGCCTGGATGGGGGGACCCCTAGCTTCCTTCTCTTCTACTATAGCTAGGCCCAGCTGACCTGTCTCCACTTATCCCCAGGACCCAAGTGGGCTGGTGGTCAGCTCCTCCTCCACGATGGTAGCAGGGTCTCTGATAATGGCTGACCATAGGGATGGGGGGTGTGGCTGGCCCCCCAGTGTCCTCACTAAGCCTCTCCTCTGTTGCCTGCATCACTTGCCTGCCCCCCCCCCCCAGTCTTCCCTGAAGAGAGGCGCAAAGCCTGGGTGATGGATCGACCCTCTCTCCCTCCACTTGGCCACCTCCAGAGTGATGACTGTAGGCTCTCTGTTCCACTGTTTGGGCAGGGCCGCCTTCCTGTCCCTCTCAGGCACACCCCTCACCCTGTATTCCCAAGCTGAGAATACAAACAAACCCAGCCAAGCAGTCATTAACAAATTACCGCCTGCCATAATTATAGGCTTGGTGCTGCACAGCAGATGCAGAGGCCCCAGCTGGCAGGCACAACCTCACCACCTTCTGCCAGCCCTTGCCCCACCTCGGATGGGTGCTGTCACCTCTTCGGGCTTGCCCAAGGACCAAAGGGGCTGCCCCGGAGGCTGTGACCGCTTCCCCTGGGTGCAGCTGGGTGAGGCAGCAGCTCGCTTAGCCCCCTGCGTGTGCCCACGGGCCAGGGGGGGAAGCCCCCCACCCCCCGGCAGCCCGCTTCCCTGGGAGCCCCGCAAGGTCTTGCGCTAAGGGGAGGCTGCCGTGAGCTGGGGCCGAGGCTCCGAGGGCCATCGCGGGCGGCCCCTACGCGGCCTGCTCGGGGCATCTACGGGGCAGGCCCATTGGGCAGCCCAGACTGGGCCACAGGACTGGGCAGGAATGTTCCAGAAAGGCCGGCTCAGGCCGCTATTCCAGGAGGCCGGTGGGGGAGGCAGGGGCCGGGACTTTCTCCCCAGCGGAGTCGCGGGCGGGTGCGGCCGCTGCCATGGGGCTGGGCACGTAGTTGAAGGGGGGAACCCGGGCGGCGCGGCTGGGGGAGCCGTGCCGGCTGGCGGGGAAGCCCCCCGCGGCCGGGCCGCCCCCCAGGCCGTCGTGGGCGAAGGGCGCGGGCGCTTTGGCGGGGCCGGGCGCGTGGAGCTCGCCGCCCGGGGGCGCGGCCTCCAGGCCGGGGGACGTGCTGGAGTGGGTCTTGGGCGCGGCCAGCTCCTCGGTCTGGACCACAGCGTCGCTGGTCCGGCGCTCGTCGGGGGAGGCGCCCCGCAGCGGCAGGGCGGAGGCGGGCAGCGTGCTGCGCAGGATGTGCGGCACGTCCTCGTCGCGGATGCGCCGCCAGGTGGTGCCGGGCGGGGGCGGCGGGGTTGGCGCCGACACCCGGGGCAGTGGCCGGGCCTCGCCGGCGCTGCCTCGGCGCGGGGCGGCTCCGGGGGCGCCGTCGGGCCGCCGGGCCACGCTGATGTGCGGCAGCGAGGCGTAGCGCTTGACCGCCTCGGGCGCCGCGGCGGCCGTGCGCACCGGCAGGCGCGATGGGCTCTCGGAGCTGGTGCGCCGGGGCGCACGCGGGCCGGGCCGGGCTGCAGCCGCCGCCGCCGCCACCCCAGGGGACCGCTGCGGAGTCGGGGACTGTCGAGGGGACGCCCGGAGCTCATCGCATCGGGAGGAGCAGAGGAAGACGGCGGGGAGCGCTGGTCGGCCTCGCCGGGGAGAGGCGCTCGGGGAGGCCGAGGCCGTGGACTCCACGGAGGACAGCTCGGACCGGCGGCGGCGCAGCAGGCCCGGCGACTCCTTGATGAAGGTCAGTTGTCGCCGGAAACCTGAACGATCCGAGGACTCGCTGCCACTGGAGCGGGCCGAGGCCATGCGTACCAGGCCCAGGCGACCCCCACGCACCCCTGGGCTCCCCTCGGGCCCGGCCCGGCCCCTGGGGCTCTGCTCTGGGGCTGACCTGGCCAGGGGCGGGGGTCCTCGCCTGGCAGGCCTCTGCATGAACGGTATCCGCACAGGCGACTTCTGGGTCTTGTGTTGCTTGGCCAGGAGAGCCCGAGCTGGTGTCTTGGGCACTGGGGAGGCTGCTGGCCCGGGTAGGGGACCAGCAGTTGAGGTGGCCAGAGGAGATTTCCTGGGCAGGGGCTGGGAGGCAGGAGAGGTCTGGGAGGAGCTGGAGGACGGGGTCTTGGCCAGGCGGGCAGGGGGTGTGGCACTCCTGGGGACATGGCTCAGGGCTGCCAGCTCGGAGATTTTGCCTGGCCGGTGTAGACTACGAGATCGCTGCTGCCCAGGGCTGGGGACCTTGGCTAGAACTTCTGGCTGTGTGGCACCAGAAGCCCCCATCTTTCTCACTGTGGTGCGGGGCACTGAGGCACCTTTGGCCTGGGTCCGGGGACCTGAACTGGGCATATATATAACTGTCCGGCCCCGGAGCACGGCAGGCTCTCTGGACCCAGTTTTCTGAATGCCACGTGGCTTCTCAGCACCTCTAGGTGAGCAGGGACTGTCACTACTTTGCGCTGAGGCTGTGCCCCGTTTCTCTGGCCGTCGGACACTGCCTCCCTCCGCTCGGGCTCCTGTTTGTCGCCCTTTTCTGTGCTTGGAGGGCTGCAGAGTGGAGCTAGCTGACAATCCTGACACCAAAGACAGGATTGAGTCTGACTCTGAAGAGGCCTCCATGGTGGCTGCGGCCGCTGCCTGGTGTAACCATGTGACAATAGAGTTGGCTCCCTCTTGGATGGCTTGCCACTCAACGCTATCCAGGTCAGAGGCTGGATCCAAACCTGCTACCTCTTCACGGCACTGCTGAGGCATGTCTGCTGCTCGTACATTTGGTCTGGCTACTCGGGGCTTACGACGCCGGGGTGCTAATGCCTGGGGCCGCCGCCTGGGCATGGCTGAGCCAATGCATCTTCGTAGTAGCTCCTCTTCTGCCCGTGGGCTCGGAGAACTGTCTTGTCCACCCCTGGGGCCTGGGGCCTTGGGGACTGCTGGCTCCCGGCCTCTTGGACGGCTTGCTGGCCGTTCGGGCAGCTCAGGCTCACTGAGGGAGCTGGCCGAGGAGGTCAGGGAGTAGCAGGGTGGGGTCTCATCCACAATGAGCCTGGGCGGAGCCCGCGGGACAGGCACCGCCGCTGGCGTGGCTTTGGCAGGGACCTGAGCCTCCTTCTTGCCTGCAGTTGGGTCTCGCTTCAGGGCCCTGGGAATGGCAGATGCCCGCCGTGGGGGTGGCCCCGCCACTGGGGGCTCGTCATCAGAATCATAGAAGCAGTACACAGCCTCCTCGGTGGGGGTGGTGAGACACAGGGGCGGTAGGGCCCCGTCCCCATGGGGCTTGCCCTGGCGTGAAGTCTCCTTCTCTGAGCGTGCGCTCGAGGGGCGGCTAAGGGGCAGCTCCAGTGCTGCCCGGTTCCGCCCAGTCCCCCGGGCCTGCTCTGTGCTCTTACCAGCACACCCTGATTTAGGCCGGTGCCCAGGGGCCTGCCTGGCAGGGGCTGTGCGGCCTGTGGGTTTTTTCCTATCTGCCAGCCCATTGGGCTGGTCCCTGGGGGGTCCCTGCAGTGTCTCATCACTGAGCGAGGCAGCGCTGGAGAAGTTGACAGGTGTACCCTCGGCTGAGTCGCTGCCAGAGTCATCCTGGGTTGGGGCAGGTACCAGCATGTAGACGGGCACCGGTAGTGCCCGGTGGCCAGGTACCAGTGCCGAGGCCACCTTCCGGAGCTGAGCAGGCACAGCGGCCCCCAGACATTCACGCAGCAGCTCCAATTCTTTGTCTGCAGCCTTTCGGGTACGAGAGCCAGTGGCCACAGGACCTTTGAGGCGGCCCCCAGCTTCCTCCCGACGGCGGTGGCCCCCACCCCCGCCCCCTGTGCGTTCTGGACACGCAGGCGGCTGCAGTCGCAGCTCCACATCCTGCTGCACGTACAGTTCGTGCAGGGCCAGCGCACTGAGGCTGGAGGCACAGGAGAAGTTCTCATCCGGCTTCTCCACGGTGAAGCGCACGCTGCCTGCATCCAGCTCAGATGGTGGCTGGCAGCGTTCGCGGCAGTCAGCTATATCCAGGAAACGCTTCACGTAGCTCTCCCACTGCAGGCTGAACTGGCTGGTCTCAGGCTGGCCTGCTGGGGCTGGTGGCGTCTTGCTGCGACTAGGTGGCATGGTCTGGCCAGGACTGTCAGGCAGCTCACTGGGGCTGACTGTGCCACTGCCCAGCCCGCTGCAGGGGTCACTGGGGATGGAGCTGGCAATAGATGGGCTCTCGAAACTGCCCAATGAACTTACTGAGCTGCAGCGACTCAGTACCAGAGGTGTCTCTTGAACACAGTTCTCGGAGGAGCTCGATGGCGTGGCATCCTCTGTGCCCAGGCCCCGGCTGCAGCCCCGACGGGGTGCAGGGATGGCCACCGGCAGAGAGGTTGAGCCAGGCCCTCTCCACGCCCCGTCCAGCTCCATGTCTCCAGGGCCAGCCTCCTCTAGCTCCTCTAGGGAAGAGTCACTGTCATCCAAGTTTCCGCCTTCACTGGGGCCAGGTTGGCCGGTGGAGGACAGCGAGGACAGTGAGCTACAGCGGGACAGGGACAGTGGCCCATCCTGTGCCACCAGCTTCTGAAGGACCTTGCTGGCCACAGGCAACGGGGCAGCCGCCAGCTTCTCCGGTGCCTTGTTTAGACTGTCTGCAGGCATCCAGGCCTGTTTTCGGGCACTCAGGGTGGCCCCAAGGCCACCAAGGGGCCGTGTGCCCACACTGGCAGCCCCATCAAGCAGTGGCACGTGCTGGTAAGTGGGTGACAGCTTGATGGTGCGCACGTGACCATCGGTGGCAGCCACAGTGTCCTGGGCACGTGGCTCCATCTTGCTGCCAGCCAGGTCAAGGTCGAGCCGGCTGGGCCGGGTCTGACTGCGCAGTGGGTGTTCAGCCAGTGAGGCGAGCGGGCAGGGCTGCATGTGTTCCCTGGGGCAGTACCCGTCACTGGTGCTGCCACTGTTGAGGCTGTCATTGGACAGGCTGGCATGGGCCGCCTTCAGCCTCAGCAGTGGGTGTGCCCGGCCACTGGATTCCCGCCGTCCACCCTCGGGGCCCCGGCACGGAGAACAGGACTGAGCTCGGCCTTCTCTCGGTGCTTCTTGTCCAGGGTCTCCTGAACTGAGGCTGAAGCTGTCATCTGATGACGTGTGGAGGGCAGAGATGTCCTCTACCAAGCGGTCAATTCGTGCCACGGCCAGTGCCAGCTTGGCTTTGGCCTTGGCTGCCACGGCTGCCTCCCCACTCGCCTCCTTCTCAGCTTCCAGGCCAGCACGGCGGGTAGAGGGGGCGCGGGCCAGTGCCTGGCCCTGAAGAAAGTTGCTTCCCAGAAACAAAGACAGCACTGCGGGGCTGGCAGGCTCCGCCGTGGCAGCAGCGGCCAGCGATGGCGCGTCGTCGTCATCGAAGCAGCCTGAGTCGGAGGCGTAGTCCTGGGCCAGCCCATCCAGGTGGCGCAGGGGCGGGAGGGGCTTTTTCGAGGCAGCTTCCGGCTCAGGCTCAGGCAGGCCCTGCTTCTCCAGGTGGCCAAGCGTCTGTGCCAAATGTCGGGTATCCAGCTCGGCCTCCAGTGCTCGCTGCTTCCTCACATATAGACTGGGCATGCAGGTGCCCGGGGAGATGGCTGTGGCTGCTGCCTGGTACTTGGCCGGCCGGTGGGCCAGCAGGTTGCGCAGGGCCGCTGCACTGCCCATGGCAATCATTTTGTGCTTGGAGTGCACCAGGTTGCGAAGCATGCCCACGGCGCCCAGGTCCCACAGCAGCTCCTGGTCGCGGGGACTGCGGGCAGACAGGTTCCACAGCGTACCACAGGCGTTGCTCACGATGGTCAGGCTGTGTGAGGTCAGGTGCTGCAGCAGTGTCTGCAGGCAGTTGTGGTCTCGGAGTACCTGCCTGGGGGGCACAGAGGGTCAGCTGCCACACCCAGTCCTCCCCCCCCCGCCCCTCCCCTCCCCGGAGAGCCCGCCCAGAACACACCAGGGCTAAGACAGCCACATCTCAGCAAGTAAACATGTAGAGCTTGGGGAAGGAATGAGTTTCCAGAAACACGAATCCGGGCTAGGAATGGAGCTTAATGATAAAGTGCTTGCCTAGCATGTATGAAGCCCTGGGGTTCGATTCCTCAGTACCACATAAACAGAAAAGGCCGGAAGTGATGCTGTGGCTCATGTGTTATCCCTGAGCATAGAGAGGCTCAAGGGACAGAGCCTAGGCCCTGAGTTCAAGCCCCAGGACCAGACAAACAAAACAAAACAAAAAAGAAGACATCGATGGCTAGCAAAAAGCTGGAAGTGGAGCTGTGGCTAAAGTGGTAGAGCACTAACCTTGAGTGGAAAAGGCTAAGGGATGAGCCCAGCAATAATAAATAGTAAGTATGTGCTCTATTACATTTGGAATAAATTTCTACTGAAAAAAATAGGGAAACAAGGATCCCATTGAGAGGAAGACCATAAGTGGACCGGAAGTGTCCAGCTCAGAACACTGCCCTCCCCCCTCGCTGTGCAGCCCCTCTCTCCTGGGCCCCGGGCTGACCTGTAGTCCTCCCGGGTGGCGATAAGACTGGATACATTGCGCAGGATGCCCCCTCCACTCTCAATGACGGCCAGCGAGTTGCCCTGGCAGCGGTAGGTCAGTGTGTTCACCAGGAAGCCCAGGGCACCATCCACCTGGCAGATGGCCGCCTTGTTCTCCGTGCTGTGGGCTGACAGGTTCCACAAAGCACTCAGCACGCTCTTCAGGGTGGACTCCTGTCCGTGGAGGGAGGGATGGTGTCATGTGGCCCAGCCCCCGCTGGAGACGGGCTCACGCAGTAAGAACCGTAAAGTCACCGTGCGCTGCTGGCTCACACCTGGAAACCTAGATCTGAGGATTGTAGGGCAATGCCAGCCTGCGGCAAACCAAGTCCACAGGACTCTTCTTTCCAAGGAATCAGCATAGAGCTGGGGGTGAAGATGTGGCTCGAGTAGAAGAGCAAAAAAGCTCAAGGAAGGGCCGGGAGTGTGGCCTAGTGGTAGAGTGCT